>NC_132935.1:109327058-109487058 GCF_034638445.1 Ciconia boyciana
TGAGAAATGCTGCGCCGAGTTCTTTAAGTGGACTGACTTCCTGGAGCACAAGAAGAGCTGCACTAAAAACCCCCTGGTGCTGATCGTGAATGAAGATGAAGCAGCTCCACCCCCCGCTGAGGAGTTCCCTGAGCCCTCGCCTGCTAGCTCTCCTAGTGACCAGGCAGAGAGTGAAGCTGCTGAAGAAGGTGTCCAGGCAGAAAACAATGATAGCTCTGAGATAAAAACCACAGAAAAGGAAGAAGAGCCAATGGAGGTAGAAAATTCTGCGGAGAAAAGTTTCCAGAATCAAGGCACCTCAAACACAGCTACTCCTCTACCTCAGATCCCTGAACCATCTTCCATGACAAGCTATAACATGCCAAACACCAATGTCACGCTAGAGACTCTACTGAGCACTAAAGTGGCAGTTGCGCAGTTCTCACAGAGTGCACGGACCACCACTTCCGCGAGCATCAGCAGCGGGGTGACAGCTGTGGCCATCCCTATGATCCTGGAGCAGCTCATGGCCCTGCAGCAGCAGCAGATTCACCAGCTCCAGCTAATTGAGCAGATCCGCAGCCAAGTGGCAATGATGAACCGCCAGCCTCTACGGCCGTCTCTCAACCCGGTTGTGGCCGCCCAGGGTGGTCCCGGGCAGGCATCCAACCAGCTGCAGGGGTTTGCCACCAGCGCTGCCGTCCAGCTCACTACAGTCATTCCTCCCGCCATTGTGGGGCAGGCCGCCAGCGGTCAGCCCTCTGCCTTCGATGGCTCTCAGCACATCTCAAGACCTACATCTGGAGCAAGTACGCCCAATATATCCAGTGGTGGCTCTTCTGCCCCACCTGAATCAAGCGTACCTTCCTCCTCAAACGCAATTACGTCCATAACTCCCGTTTCTGTGTCAAACGCTCCTAACAGTGCTTCACAGCCCCAGAATGCTTCAACTCCGCCTTCAATAGGACATGGAAGCCTCACCTCAGTGTCCAGCCTGCCAAACCCACTTCTACCTCAGAGTTCATCAAATAGTGTGATCTTCCCCAATCCGCTGGTTAGCATCGCTGCAACGGCTAACGCGCTAGATCCTCTGTCTGCCCTTATGAAGCACCGCAAAGGAAAGCCACCAAATGTGTCAGTGTTTGAACCCAAGTCAAGCTCTGAGGATCCCTTTTTTAAACATAAATGCCGATTTTGTGCCAAGGTCTTTGGAAGTGACAGTGCTTTACAAATTCACCTCCGCTCACATACAGGTGAAAGACCTTTTAAATGTAATATATGCGGAAACCGCTTTTCCACAAAGGGCAACCTGAAAGTTCATTTTCAGAGGCATAAAGAGAAATACCCTCATATTCAGATGAACCCTTATCCTGTTCCAGAATACCTCGATAACGTGCCCACCTGCTCTGGAATCCCCTACGGGATGTCGCTGCCCCCCGAAAAGCCGGTCACAACGTGGTTAGACAGCAAACCTGTTTTACCGACTGTCCCGACTTCCATTGGGCTCCAGTTGCCCCCCACTATACCTGGTGTGAACAGTTACGGAGATTCTCCAAGTATCACTCCTATGAGCAGGTCACCCCAGAGGCCTTCTCCTGCCTCCAGCGAATGCACTTCTCTATCCCCAAGCCTCAACACTTCTGAGTCGGGCGTTCCAGCATCTGCCGAATCCCCGCAGCCCGTTCAGAGTGGCACATCTCTGACCAAGGCAGAACCTGTTACTCTGCCTCCCACGAGCACGCGGCTTGGGGACCTTTCTGCAGGTGGGCAAGTTTCCACAGCTTCCACATCTTCAATTCCTACTGCTGTTACGGACAGCAGCATTGCAACAAGCCTCCCAAACCCTGTGCTTCCAGCAGGTTCTGACCAGTTTAAGGCAAAGTTTCCATTCGGTGGTCTGCTAGACTCTATGCAAACGTCAGAAACCTCAAAACTACAACAGCTAGTGGAGAACATTGATAAGAAGATGACAGATCCAAATCAATGCGTCATTTGTCACCGTGTGCTTAGTTGTCAGAGTGCTCTCAAGATGCATTACAGAACACATACAGGAGAAAGACCATTTAAATGCAAAATTTGTGGACGTGCCTTTACTACGAAAGGCAATCTAAAAACACATTTTGGAGTTCATCGAGCGAAGCCACCACTTAGAGTACAGCACTCGTGTCCTATTTGTCAGAAGAAATTTACAAATGCGGTTGTTCTTCAGCAGCACATTCGTATGCATATGGGCGGGCAAATTCCAAACACGCCGCTACCAGAGGGCTTCCAGGACGCCATGGACTCAGAGCTTTCCTACGATGAGAAGAATGTTGACACGCTGAGCAACTTTGATGATGACATTGATGAAAATTCTATGGAAGAGGACCCGGAGCTAAAGGATACGGCAAGTGACTCATCCAAACCCCTTATCTCTTACTCGGGATCATGTCCTTCTTCACCACCTTCTGTGATCTCCAGTATTGCTGCTTTGGAGAATCAAATGAAAATGATTGATTCTGTCATGAACTGTCAGCAGCTGACCAGTTTAAAATCCATAGAAAATGGATCAGGGGAAAGTGACCATTTGAGCAATGACTCCTCATCAGCTGTTGGTGATCTTGAAAGCCAGAGTGCAGGCAGCCCTGCAATGTCAGAGTCTTCTTCCTCCATGCAAGCTTTGTCTCCTGTAAATAGCAATAGTGAAAGTTTCAGATCAAAGTCCCCAGGTCTCAGTAACCAGGAAGAGCCACAAGAAATACAATTAAAGACAGAAAAACCAGACAGTCCACCACCCGCAACTGAAAATGGAGGCGCATTAGATCTGACATCCACCAACCCGGGAAGACCAGTCATCAAAGAGGAGGCTCCTTTTAGCCTGCTGTTCCTGAACAGAGAACGTGGTAAGTTTAAAAGTACTGTTTGTAATATCTGTGGCAAGCCTTTTGCTTGTAAGAGTGCATTGGAAATTCACTACCGCAGCCATACTAAAGAACGTCCATTTGTTTGTACAGTCTGCAGTCGTGGGTGTTCCACTATGGGTAATTTAAAACAGCACTTACTGACGCACAAATTAAAAGAGCTGCCTTCTCAGTTATTTGAACCCAACTTTACTCTAGGTCCCAGCCAAAGTACTCCTAGCCTGGTCACCAGTACAGCGCCTACCATGATCAAAATGGAAGTGAATGGTCACAGCAAGCCGATCTCTTTGGGTGAGGTTCCCTCGCTTCCAGCTGGAATCCAGGTTCCTGCTGCACCACAAACAGTGATGAGTCCGGGGATCACCCCTATGCTGGCACCCCCCCCTCGCCGGACTCCCAAGCAGCACAACTGTCAGTCATGCGGAAAGACCTTCTCCTCAGCAAGTGCACTGCAGATACACGAGCGCACCCATACCGGTGAAAAACCGTTTGGTTGCACAATCTGTGGTAGAGCTTTTACCACAAAGGGGAATCTTAAGGTAAGAGGTCAAATAAAACCATGAAGGCTCCGGGGGGGTTAAGGCACTGTGCTTGAACTCAGCAGGTTTTAGTGCTAAGTGTTTGTCCCAAAGACAGGAGAGGAGGGAGCTTCAAGGAAATGCTTGCTGTATAGTGGTGGTTATTATGCTTCCACTGTGTTGAAGATAGGGACTGGAAAGCGGCTGTGCAATGATGCGAACTTTAAAACTGGTTCCGGGTGTACGTGCACGCACATTGTAGTTCTCCTGAGAGATGTGATGCCACACGCAGTCAGTTGATGGACGTGTTCTGGCAGTTCTTGTGGATCATCAGTGCAAAATAACATCGCTATAAACCATAAATGCAGAGCTTGCTCAGCTCCTTGGGTGCCTCTCAAATTTCCATTTTCTGTCCTCCTTTGCAGCCATTGCAGACTAGAAAGCTGTTTTCTCACTGATTTACAGCGGGTTACTACAGAATTGGCTCCTCTTATTCCCGCAGTCTGGTTAACCATCAGGACACAGCCTGGGGAATACATTTTTAAAAGTCCTTTTTTAAAATATTAAATTTAGCAAAATAATCGATGTCTCTAACATGAGATAAAATGTTATGAAAATAGACAAGATGTAAAAAGGGGAAGGGCAGAAAAAAACACCCATCACCTAGTACAAGCAATGCCCTTGGTAATCTTCAGCATGTGAGGGCTTCCGGCTAGCATGTGAAATTGTCTAACCTAAGGGGATATGTACTCTTTATTCTTGTGGCACTGCATTTGTTTTCACTGAGAAGAAACAAATGCATGTTGAAAAATTACTCCGGAGCTGGGTTTTCTTTGTATAGGTTGACTGGGCCTTAGAATTGTGTCTTAACTGGAATTGATATGTTTTCAATGCAAATTAAAAGGCATTTTTTTAAAAAGCAGGCGATACTGTAAGTAACAGCATTTCAGGCCAGCCACCTCACCAGAACGTGCTAACTTGGGGGTGCTTCTTGTCCCCGTTTGCTCCACAGGTTCACATGGGAACTCACATGTGGAATAATGCCCCTGCACGCCGCGGCCGCCGTCTCTCTGTGGAAAACCCCATGGCTTTGCTCGGTGGTGATGCGCTCAAGTTCTCCGAGATGTTCCAGAAGGATTTGGCAGCTCGGGCCATGAATGTTGACCCCAATTTTTGGAACCAATACGCTGCAGCTATCACTAACGGACTTGCTATGAAGAACAATGAGATTTCTGTCATACAGAACGGAGGCATTCCCCAGCTCCCAGTAAGTCTAGGTGGAGGCGCCATCCCGCCTCTAAGTAACCTCACCAGTGGCATGGACAAAGCTCGCACGGGCAGCAGCCCTCCCATTGTCGGTCTGGACAAAGCAAGTTCTGAAACGGGAGCCAGTCGTCCATTCACCAGATTTATTGAGGATAATAAAGAGATTGGCATAAATTAAAAGCATTCATTCTGAATAACTGTTGGACCGCTACTCAACACACTTGTCCTGTTCCATGTACAGCTTTTGAAGCTAAGCATTAGTTTCCTGACCTAAATGCATAGGTTCCCTTTAAAGTTTTACCCATAGCAGAAATACATAACTTTGTGGCTGCTGAAAAGTTGTCTTGCAAGATCTGCATGGTACTTCTTTCAACAGTGAGTTTGACTGTTACTGAGAACTTTGAAACCTTTTAATTTAACAGAAAACAAACAAACAAATCATGGGATAACTTCATTAGAAACAGAAAGAGGCTAGTCTACGTCCACTTTGCTTCTTACAAAACTTACTATCACCTGAGAAAGGGGGGCTTCATAATGGCATTCTGTCACACTTATTTGCTGGTTTTGTTCAAATTAGTTAGCAACTTGGACTATGTTTTTAGGAATCTTAATCTTAAATAAGTGATTTAGTACCCCAATGCTGTGTATTATTACAGTATCTTTGTCTGTAGTATTTATAATGTTAAGATTATGCGGGTAACAGACAATATTAGCCCCAAACTTAAATGAAGCTTTTGTACTGCAAAATACATCTGGCTATGTGATTTTTCTTTTCTTTTTTTTTTTTTAAAGCAGGTTTTGTTTTACTATAAATAAGTGGTTTATTTCAATGCAGACAAAATTGTGATGTTTTATTGGGAAAGATAGCATGCTTTTCATGTGCAAGTACCTGTCAGTAACAAACCTTTTTTTATTTAAATATTTGTAGCTGCTATGTGGACAGTTGTTCTATTAAATGAAAAAAAAATGTAGTGTGGACTTTAGCTCAATGATTGGGAAACAAGTTACAGACAAACCTTAGCACCATAAATTATTCACAACATTATAAACAGTTGTGAGTAAATACTCCATGTTATCAAAGCTGTACAATAAAAAGGTAATGTTTGTATAATGTGGTTGCAAACTCTTAATTTATACTATTGCACTTTTAGTATTTTGTATTAGGGAGGTTTGTCTATAATTTGAAACTGAACAAAGATGTAAACTATTTTATTAATAGTACTTTGACTTAAGGAATAAGGAGGAGAACCCTGTTGCAGTTTATTGTTTTGTTTTAAGGTCAAACAATGAGAAATCTCTATTAACTAAGCAGAAAAGCTGCAGAGAACTGTCAGATCCTTAGGAAACATGGGGCCTGCCATTTCTTAAATAGAAATGATTCATTCAACTTTTCTACAAAGCCCACTTAAAAGTGTGACCACTCCCAACAGAATTCTGATACATTTATCTTAGGAGTGTGATATTAATGCAAGCCTAGGATAGAGGAAGGAGAACATTGTGTAGGTTTAATTTTACTGTAGTCTGTTCTGTCTCTTTCGCACATACCCACAAGAAAGATGTCAACTGCCTAATAACACAGGAACAAAATAATAGCTTTTGGGCAGAGTGAGGAGTAGTAACATACAAATATTCTGTATTTATTTCCAACTCTTGCTGATTATCTTCTCAGATTGCTCCAAAGCACAATGTACTCTGACTAATCGAATATAATTTTATGTTGATTGCATTGTTTAAATTACACCGAGTAAATAAAGGGAATGGTTCCACTCATAAGCTAGGCTGGGGATGCTGAGGAGACTGGGGCTTAATCAAAACTTGAACAGTAAATGTTTTGTGTACTACCTCATTTTTGTGCATTACAAGCATGGTGGAGTTGACACCATGAACTTCCGTCCAGCAGAATTGCTTGAGGGACATTATGGGTAGCTGGGTAACAGCACAAGGAGTTTTATGCCCCTGAAGAACGAATCAGACAGTGAGGTCTTCTCAGTTGAGACTGAAAAATAGGACAATCTTTCTTATACAACAAAAACCATTACTGTAAGAGGATGGACTATTTCTGCCATCGTGTAATGGAGTGAAAAGAGGTTCAAAGACTTATTAGCTGTTTGTTTCTATTGGAAATGAACAATGAACTCTACAGCTCCATTTTCTACAGTGATGAGATAGAGATATATAGATATATATGTCTATATATAAGCAAAATTATATATCTGTAACACCTCTACAATATAACATCTTTCTGCCACAGTGTGTGGGTAGTTAGGGGTGTTTCCAAGAATTGATAAAAAGAAAACTGAGGTGGCTTAATGTCGCTGTATTTCAGCAATTGAATGTTTTTATTTATCTGTGTCATTTTTGGTGTGACTTTCGTTTTTGTTAGTATTTGGTACCATGTAGTGTTATCTCTATTCCCTAAAGGATGTGTATAACTTAAAAAAAAAAAAAAGAAAGAAAAAAAAAAAAGCGAAGAAAAAATGAAAAAGGAAAAAAAGAAAAAAGATGTAAAGTGTTGTAAATAAGATGGTTGATGATGGTACAGTAAGACCGACCCCATTTTGTATTCAGGGTTAGGTCATTCCTCTCTGCATGGTGAAGAGAGACACTATTTTTATACTGCGATACCATGTAGGGCTAGGAGCCTCCCTGAACCAGCTGGGAATTGTTACCTAGATCCAATATTTTTTATTATTAAATCTTGTTGGCTTGACACATCTACTGATTGAAATGGATGTCTTAGTCTAGGTTACTATTTTTGTCATATGGAATTGAATAAAATGCAGGATGTAATATTATTTCTGAATTGCGTTCCTTGATTATTCAAATAACAGAGCAAGATATGAGACTAAGGTCACTTGTGGTAGATTGGTGTCAATGACTCCTAATCGTCGCATCTGAAAATTGGAATAAGGTCGACACCTTATATTCAAGTGCTATTCAAATATATATTAAACAGTGCAAAGGGGTAGAATTATTAAAGTCTCTTTTCCAATAAAGAATTTTTCCATGAAAATAAATCGTAAGAGCATTTCTCACAAGACAGTAGAAAAAGAAAAACATTTTGGAGGGGGGAAAACAGCCTTTGGAAGGACTACTGTTTCAAATTGACTACTTTCTGAACACTTACCATGTACTGTCTACCAAAAAAGCCTCCTTTTCATGTTGTTTAAACATCTGCCTAATATTAATGATACACTGCGTGATAAAATTTGGGAACAAATTTATCAGGAGCAGTTCAAATTCTAAAATAAAAAAAAAAAATTGACAACTCGCATCCGTTCATTCCAAATGACATAACCTGTACGTTTAAACCCATGGCTTTGTTTCTTCTTTTTTTCCAAGACCCTAATTTATCAAAGCATGTCTAACTTTAACTAAATTATTTTTTTCACGTTGATTTAAATAATAGTATTTACATTCTTAAGGTTAGGCATGTGATTAAGTATCTCCTGAAAAAAAGCTGTATGTTTGAGTAACCTTCAAGCTGTTATAATCCAGTGATGAATGCCTGCTGCATTTAAAACGGACAAAAGATAAATAAAAGAGAAAAAGCTGTATTAATCATCTTTCAGTGGCCTTGTTATGAAGATACTCTGTTTATAAGACCTACCCAAAGAAGGCATGAGTTTCCACTGGTGACTCAACAACAACAATAGGTTTGTGCTTGTGTTCCTGTACGTACATCCCTGAGCCTTGCTGAGAGAACACGATATGCAAAAGAGAAGGAAAGCAAAGGAGCACTGATAGTTATGGTTCTGTTCAAAACACAAGAGGAAAATTACCTGCCTTCCCCTCCTCCCAAAAAAAAAAAAGGATGAAAGCAGAATGGTATCTATTTTTAAATATTTACGGTTTATTTTTTTTATTATAGGAAGACATTAAATAATAAAATGTGCTACACAGATAAAAATGGTCAAAGTCTGCTGAATTACAGTTGTTTAAAAATAGAGCCATGTAGGAACTCCATATAATCAGAAAAATTGTAGGTTATGATTTTTTGAGGGGAGGGTTATTTTACAACATGAAAATTCCAGCAAGGTTTTCAAACTCTTCACTTATATTTTTTCCATGAGTTATTAGAAAGAGAGCATTTACGACAAATGATTGACATAACTACTTTTTTGCCCGTTTTTTTTCCCCTTTTGTATATATTAGCCCTCAATATGTTATCTGTTCCTTTACCTATTTTGTCCTTTCTATCTTGGCAAATACTTCGTTTTTCTAAAGCTGCATTTGTGCTGTATTTGTGTTGCCTTTAATTTACTTCTCTGCATGTATGCTGTTGTTTGAAAGATACTGTGTTTTATTTTTTTCCTTTTTCTCTAATTCTGCAGAAGTCAAAAGAGCTGCCTGTTTTTTACATCTATGTGTAACACTAGCATAATGAATGATGAAGTCATCAGTGATGTGATCAGGTATGTGCGTAGCTCACAACAAACATGCCGTTTGCACTCTTTCCTCCAGATGAAGGCATGAAGTTTGTTAGTGTTGCTGGTATAGGGCAGCTGCAGATGGTCAGGAGGATGGAAGTCCTGATCGTAACTTCACTGCGCCTGCTTTTACACCACTGGAAACTCCATGGGCTTCAGTGGAGATACTCCAGGTTTATACTGGTGCAAGAGGGACTGCTCCCAGGTTCAGATGTCTTGCTTTACTTTACATGTCACCAAAACAATGGCTAGCTATATAGTATATTAAAAGTATGTCTAGGCAAAAGCATTCTGGACTTTATTTTTAAAAAGAGGGAAAAGAGAATACATATATTTTAGTACATACCACAGGATTATCCCAGTTTTAAAGGAGGTCCTGAAAGCTGAATCTAAAAAAAAGATGACTGTGCCCCTTAATATAGAATTTGATGTCATCATATGAATAATCAGTCCTTTTTCACATAAATGAGTAAAAGAACCTGTAACTTTTACGCATAAAAGTAGAAGAATGTGAGAATCTTGCTATGGCTCACAAGGTAGAGCACTCACAGGGAAATGCCTTCCCTTTGCAGATATTAAAGGTATCAGCAGATTTATGAAAAGAAAAATACATGTTTGTGCATGTCGCAGCACCAATGTATAGTATTTTATTTTTTCAGAAGGGAGAATGTCTCAATCAATTGACAAAGTGACAAATGTGAAAGCCAACAGCTTCGGGCTGTGCCACTGACATATTTTAGAGATGTGGGCAAGTCGCTAATTAGACTCTGATTCTGCTTGAGAATTACATACTTCTGGGGCCTCTGGGAATCAGAGAGTGAACTCCCCTTGCAGAGTCAGCTAGCACCTTGTAGTATTGGGATGAGTTGCCTCATCAGTAAAGACGGGGTAATACTTTTGTACCTACCTCACAGGGGTGTTGTGAGGAATAGTTTTATGTTTGTACAGTGTTTCAAAGGTGGAAAATGCTTGGTATTATTGCTGATTTTAGAGAGTTTACAATACATGTACTGTTATTTATTATTTGTACTTCAGTAGTACCTACGGGCTCCAGTCAGGACTGAGGCCTTATCCTAAATGTTGTACACTCACCTACTTGGGATTGATACAAAATTTTACTCAGTAACATTTTCCAATTAAGGTATTTCATTATCAAGCATCTATTTGATTACTATGGGCTTTAATTCAATTATTCAGGTGTTCAAATTGATTATCGGTTTTAGACCACGGCAGAGAATTATCTGGTATCACATTTTGTTTTGAGCTTGTATTGATTTTCAGAAAAAGTGCACCAATTTTCTATGGATAATCTAGAATCAAATCTTGCTATCAGTGGAATTCTACTGTACTTTTTGCTATTAAAGCTAAACGTTAAAATAAATGTGTGTGTATATATTATTATACACCAATATATAATATACAGGTACCTATAAACATGTATGTTTTAAATTTCTTTAGCTGCTTAGAATTAATTTCAAACTGTGTGTTGCATATTTTGCTCAAGCATTATCCATTTCAGATGCAACTAAAACATCATTAAATGGTGTTGGCCCTCAGTAAAGACACAAAAACTGGAAATCATGACAACAAAAGACATATTGTCACTGTGATTATGAAGGCTTGTGAGGAAAGTTTCTAAGTCTCAAATGTGTTAAAAACCTTCACTAAGTCATAAAAGTCTTTACTTAGATTATGTTGAAACAAACTATTATATCAGGATGAGTCACTCACTGTATATAAGTATGTTAAAATAAATAATTAAATAACTCCAAAAGTAATGCTTGCTATCATTTGGATGTTGAACAGAAAGTAATTTGTTTCCCAGATTGGCAAACTATATTTAATATTTTTTTAACAGGTAAGAATTATCTGATTTACAATACTATGTTAAGCAACCTCTTTAGCAACTGTTCATGTGCTAAATATATTAGCTCAATTAATTCTATAGATACTTGTGGTTTTTATTTGAATATAAGGAAAGGTTTTGGTTTAGCTTTGTTTAAGGTGTCCTCAGTGATGTTAGTCTCACTGATTTCATTCAGGCATGTCATGGAGTAAAGGTATGAATAACTGTGGGTGAATCTAGTCTAAAGAATCTTTCTTTCTTTTCCCTCTGGGAATTATTGACATCTCTCCACTGCCCCATTCTGGTTACCAGCCAACATGTCTGTAGCTTGCTGACTTTCTTGTGTGTCGATTAGCACTTGTGGCTCAGCCAATTTTGTCAAACATTTGGCACTTGTTCTGCTACAAAGCGCACTTCATATGGGACCTGTAGATATACTAACATAAGAAATGTATTTAAGATAGGCTGGTGGTGGAGGGTGGAAGTGAACACCTATGCTGGAATTCCTATGCCATTACCTGTTGTGTGCAGCAAATAAAATGTGCACATAAAAGGATGTGGTCATCAGGCAATGTGGGCACATTTCCATTTGTTTCTATCACTTTATACTCTGAATAATGTGCCTGATATAGGAGGTTTGGTTTGGGTTTTTGCTTTTTTAAGCATTCCTAGTAAGAACAGTTATAAACAGGTATCTCAAAGAGAGGAACACACCTTTTCAAGTAATAATTTTGTAGGACTTGATTAGGACTTGCCTTTTCTTCTGCCCATTTTCTATTAAATTACTCTTCCCAACATAGCTTTCTAGATCACTTCACAGTTAGAATTTAGTCCTTCACCTATGTTTTAGTCTGCCATCATCCCATTCCAAACTGGTTTGCTGAAACCAACGGGATTTATATTGAGACATTAGCTAATTCATCTAATGGGTAGCAGAATCAAGTTATCTGTGCATTTTGGAAATTTGCTTAAAAGAAAACTCAGTTCAATCTTCGAACAATTAAATCTCAGTTAAATCTCAGTTAAATTTTTGTATCTTGTGTCATTGAATGTGACATCTGTTCCAATATTTGGCAACAGTCTGAGCCAGACTGTGGTACTTTCCCCTACACTGGGCAGCCCAGTGCTCCACAATTTACCCTAAGTAAACTAATGACACATGCCCATCAGTATTACTCATTGAAAGGAAATTTTTTTAATATGTTATCAAGCATCCTATTACAATAGCTGCGATTCTAGCCTCACGGAAGGTAGATCAAATGAGGCTGTTAGTCTCTGCAGCCTACACCTTTCCTCCTCCCCAACCCCTACTATCTTCATGAAACAGATTGCCAGTGTTTCTTCTGCGATAATGTATCTTCTGTTTTTCCTTCTGCGAAGTAGTGCTGCTATGCTCATTTCTTTGGTTTAATTGTCTTCCTGGATATGGCCATATTCTTCACATGTTTCTTTTAAGGTCGTGTTAGATTTGCCCAATGCACACATCTGTCCTTGTATTATGTTGAGATTAATTTCTTTTTTACTTTTGGGGCCAGGTCATGTCCCTGCTCACATCTCCACCTAATTCCAATTCATTTCTCTCACTGGGACTATAAGTAGAAGATACTGCACAATATAGCAAAATCCAGCACCCTGAAACTCGGAAGAATTTGAAAAGTTTGTCCAGCTGGGATTACTGCACACTTGCATATTCATGCATTCAAGCTTATTAGCCTCAACTTTGTGCCTGTTATACGTATGACTAGTTCCACTCTTAGTTCCTTTGTATCTGGAAACTTTCAGGCTGATCTTGGTTTTCCATACTTTTTTAAAATAACAGCATATTAGTTTTCCCAAAAACCTGCATCAAAATTACATTTACTTAGTAGCTAATGTTTTCTATGCAACAAGAAAATTGTAATAAGGAATAACCAAACTTTGCTACTATTTCAATGGTACTACTCGCATAAAATGCTGAGGTGGAAGTAAAGCTCAACTGAGTACAATAAGTAGCTTTTTCTTTCTGCCTTTATATCTCCAGTGCTAAATGGGAGAAAAATAAAAGGATCATATACCACATGAAAAGCAACCAATATAGATATAATGACAAAAGCAGTGTTAAGCACAAACACGGGCACAGTACCAGAATGAAAGACAACAGAAAATATAAGAATTTGAGATACTAGCACCAGATTTTAAAAATATACATAATAAAGAAACAGAACCATAGTCCTACACAACTAACACAACAGATTTCTCTAATACTCATGAGCTTTATTTTTTTCACAAGGATTCACTTCTCTGAAGTCAACAAGAGAGTCTGGGGGAAGCCACGCAGTGTGCCCCTGGGTGCGGCTTCTCGTTAGACTTTCTCATCGGCTCAGGAAATGCTTATTTTGATTTTACAAGTTCAATTGTTAAGGTGGGGGAACTCCTGAAACCACAAGTATCATCTAGTCAATGTTAGTGTGCATAAGTATCCCAGGCACATTTCCAGCTTACCCCTACTGCATGGTCATAGAAAAAATTGGAATATTTTAGTATTTCTAAAGCTTATCATAGGCCTCCAAAACAGGAATGAAAATGACCCTTAGCACATCCTGATAATGGCAGCTATAAAAGACCTCATTCTAATCTCTTCTACCCAGCACAGATATTATTCTAATTTCTACAGAATCACTCCTGATATACGCTGGTATGAGCAAAATGAAATGTCCATAGTGACTGTATCATCCCTTTTTCACCAGAGCAAGACACTCGTCTTTTTTCTTAAACTGTAAATTTTTCAGTGCACTTTTTCTGTTACAAGTCACAGGACATACTGCAACAAACTTGCTATAACCAAGGTATATCTATACTACTGTATGTAACAGACCTGGGCCCATTCTGGAGGCCACTTGGCCCAGCAGAAGTTGCAGCCATACCATTTAAAACCCTTTCACTTCCTTGAAAAAGGACAGTTACATCCAAAGTGAATATTGGGATTGGCCCTTGGCCCCCAAATCCTGCCTGCGTGTCGTGTGGGAGTGTGTCCCTCAGCCCATGCCAAAACTGCCTGGGAAGGTGTTGCTGGCTGATGGGGCAACCCCTGGCCTCCTGCCCTGGCCCTGGTCAGTTCAAGGAGAGTGGCAAAGCCTGCAAGGGCAAACATTTCTATCTTGAGGAGGGAAATGTGCTTTTAGGTGAAGTAATTTTCCATCATGCCTTTGCGTAGCTTTACTTTTAAAGTCATTGGAATTAATTCTTTACCAGACCACTCCTTTCAGCATCTTTCTGTCTTGCCATTAGGAATTTGACTCCTCTTATGTGGTTTCATAGTTTACGTCTGTCGTGGTTTACCCCAATCAGCAACTACGCACCACACAGCCACTCGCTCACCCTCCCACCCCCACCCCCAGTGGGATGGGGGAGAGAAAAGGAAAAAAAAAGTAAAACCCATGTGTTGAGATAAAGATGGTTTAATAGGACAGAAAAGGAAGCGAAAACAACAACAACAACAATAATAATAATAATAAAAAAACAATATACAAAACAAGTGATGCGCAGTTGCTCACCACCCACTGACTGATGCCCAGCCTGTCCCCGAGCAGTGATCCGCTGCGCCCTGGCCAACTCCTCCCCCAGTTTATATACTGAGCATGACGTCATATGGTATGGAATAGCCCTTTGGCCATTTTGGATCAACTATCCTGCCTGTGCCCCCTCCCAGCCTGTGCACCTGGCAGAGCATGGGAAGCTGAAAAGTTCCTGACTAGTATAAGCACTACTTAGCAACAACTAAAACATCAGTGTGTTATCAACATTATTCTCATCCTAAATCCAAAACACAGCACTATACCAGCTGCTAGGAAGAAAATTAACTCTATCCCAGCTGAAACTAGGACAATGTCTTATGCTCCTGGGAAGCTGGGCTTCTTCCACCAACTCTCATGTGTGAAAAGAGAATCACTCCTTGTAGGTTTTCTGAGGGATCTCTCTGGATTCAGTGAAGCTGGCAGAACATCTAGGACCTGTTTATTCATTATTTTATCTAGATATGTTACATAGCCCATTCTTGTTCCAGCATAAGAATATACACATGGTTATTCAGGAATAATATTTCCTGAGTACTTGTGTAGACAGGGTAGTCCCTTAAGTAATGAGTTCGATTAGGCTAAGATACACTATGCAGCAATTCAATAACAAAAGTCATGGGAGGTAGGGGGAGCTTGGGCTTGCCAATTGCTTACACACAGTATGCTGGATGACAACTAAAGACTTCGTGCTGTGGCATATTTGGCACATGCTGGCCTACAGTTATGCCTAGCAACTACCAAGGTTTGAGCAGTTCCTTACTAAGGTTTTAATCATGAAAAAAAAAAGCATGGTATGCAAATTAGTAAGACAACAGGCTCCATTTGAAATCTCTTCAGGGATGTTCAATCTTACAGAATACTAACATCTAAGAAAATCAATTTATCTTCCATTTTTGCCTAAAAAAAGTCAATAGACAGTTTAATTTACCAATTCACTACCCTGAACACAGGCTATTGGATTCAGAACTATAACTTAAAAAAAACACTCTCAAAACCTGAAATGCATACAATTTTCCACGTTTGACTTGGGAATTACAATAGATTCAGCATTTAGTCTGCATTTGTCATTCCCATTTTTAAAACATTTAAATATTTATTCTAAGAAGGTTGATTAGCTGCATTTTAAATGGGCTAAACATTCTACCATGTTCTTAATATCCTATACCTCCACTATATATTCTTTTGAGAAGATAATACATTGCAAAAATGCCTAGAAATCTTCTTTGGTGCTGCCTGTAGTCCAGTGAGACTAGTCTTCTCAGTTTCCACTTCAAGTGCAATCTCCTCTTGAGGAACCTATCATGTAAAATGTAGAGACATTGCTAATTTTTTTGAGAAAAACCCTTCAAGATTTAAAGACTACTTCAAGTCATTATAATGACTATTCACATGAAAACAAAACCCAGAACCTAGCAACACTACACTAAAATAATATGGAATTGAAAGATTCTTATGCCAATACCTCACAGTCATCTGCTCTTCAAGCTTCTGTTTTTGTGATAGCAATGGAATTCTGCCTGCTGGAGCATTAAGCATTCTTCTGCAGTTTCTGAGGAGGTGGCTGCCAGTCAAACCTCCTGACTGCTGCTGGGGTTAAGTCTTCAGAGGCTTGAGATATTGATACAGATTTCTTAGCATTGATTTGTATGGAGAATGTTAAAATGTAAAGCTTCACTCAAATGCTTCAAATGAATTGCCTTGTTCTAGTTGTCTTGACTCACTGAGTCAAAGGAAAACTTTGGCTAATTAAATAAGAGCCAAAAGCAGATTTCAGCTGCTGAAATCATGCCACAGCTAGGGAATCTGTGCTGAGATGCCATTTATGGTCTACAAAGGTTAGAACTTGCCCACTGGGTTGGGATCCTTGAGCCATACCATACCTGATTGCTGAACAAAGCACCCAGTAAAACAGCAAGATCTTAACAGGGTGTTGGAAAACAGAAAAAAGCCCCTGTTGCTCCACTGCAAGACAGAGATACGACTGTTCTCCTGAGCACTTCAAATTCATGTGCTATTGTTTTCATGATTAGAGCGTTACAATAGAGCTGAAGCTCTGCCAGTGATTTCGATATGGACTTTTCGTGTTTTGTTTTTAACTCATCTATATGCCAGTTCATTAACTTGAGGTAAGCTTTTCTCAGCTTGTATTTGACTTTTGCTATTGTTATTCTAATAACTGGCTTCTTTCCATGTTATTTTGTACCCTGGCAAGTTGTACTTTTCTTTTCACAGTATGTATTACTGAATAACTAGCTGTAGCATAAGTGAAAGCATTCAGAGAAATAACAAACACCCATCACACTGCTGGTTTTATTTGCTTAGACATCAGATACCGCACTCCTTTATTCTTACCTTTGGCTGAACAGGGCAGGTTTTTCTTCATTTTTTTTCTTTCAGTGTACACCTTTAAGTAGGGCACAGCCACTAAAATGACCTTGTATTTGATAGCTGATCCTCTGTTCTGAAACCAAACAAACTCCCACTAGCTTATGCCCAAGTCTGAAGCTCATATTTCTCCTGGAGTGGTGTATCCACATTATATATTCCTCCAGGAGGTATTTTGTGATTAATATGTAGGAACTGGGAGGGTATTCTTTTCTCCCAGAATGATTCTGAGATTTTAGTAACTTATTAAAACCTTGCTATCAAAAATGATCAGAAAAGGTTGTTTAAAGTTATAGCAAAAGCTGGCATAAAGTGATGTAGGTAGCCTTACCACAGCACAGAATTAAGTAAGCAGAAGACAAGAAAGATGCACTGGAGGAGATAGAATAAGACGAGGAAGGAAGGAAGGAAGGAAGGAAGGAAGGAAATGGAAGAGTGATATAAAGAAGTGATGCAGAGCTATCTGGGCTGTTAACACATTTAGGAAAAAGTCTCTTTTTATACAATGTCTACAAAGAATACAAGACAGCAGAAGGAATACATAGTGCATATATGTTGTGTGCAGACTGCATGCTTTTTCATTGTTTTTAACTGCTTGATTGTGCTTATATGCCTTAAGGCAAACCTTACTTACAATTTGTTACTTTTCTTCAGTATTTCACACTCTGAAAATCACTCATTTGTAATTACCAGCCCTGTTTTTGCCTCAGTGTCAAACTTTAAAGCTATAATTGCTCCACTGACTGCTATAAATGTTGGCCTATTGCAAGTTACAGTAGTACAATAACAAATTCCATGGGCTCATTCTGAACATATTAAGTGCATCTCAGCTAAACAAAGCACTTATCCAGGACTATCAGCAGCACTTCAGGACCCATTGCCTGTGTTCTGGTCTCACAAAATTGGCCTTTCAGTCCTACTGCAAGGCTTAACTGTTGCTATAACCATGGCAAACTGTGTATTTGATGGTTTTGTTGTAACTTGGCTTTATTTTTGTTGAAGAAGCTGGGTGGGCTTGCCAGGGGATATTCTTGAAGCATTACTGAACACATTCAGGGAGAGACTGAGGATGGGCAGACCAGCGGAGTCCAACAGAGTCATTGCAGATCTGCTCAGCTTGCGGCTTCGAGAGACCAAAAGGCTGAAGGAAGGACTGGGAAGCAGACAGCCACACCTCAGAGGCAATGGTAAAAAATGTCCTAGGGATGTGGGGAAACTCAGCAGAACTTTCTGCTTCTCAGTTAGTGAACTGGCTGGAATGAAGGACCCACCTACAAGGCTGCTATAGGCAGAGAGAATTGAATGGAACACAGGTTTGTTTGGGTTTTTTTTCTAGCTCCTTTAAGGATATTTTTCTATTTAAAAGCTTGTTGTGAGCTTTTATTCAAATAAAACTTAGCTTTTCTGAGCTTAAAATCTGAGGTGGGGAGGAGGCAGGTCTGCCACAAAGGTGTAGTTGAAATGGAGCCTTGTGACCGTCTGCGTGTGCACAACACTGCAGCTTTCTTAGGCCACCGCAAGCTCTACCAGATGCTCTCTCTCTTCATTCATTCAGCCAGAGTACAAATACAGCCAGAACGTAAGGCCTGCTTCTGCACTGTTTTGAGCTTCTGCAACTCCCAGTGTCTCCATCAGGTAGGGTAAGAAGGAAAGGAGGAAGGCTAACATCTGTCCTAGAGAAAATAGTAGTTGTGGAGATCTGAGGTAGCAAAGAGGTGTAAATGGTAAGGAATAAAATTCCTCATTAGTTGACATTGCCTATGCTTGGGCAGGAGGTGAAGGCTTCTAATTCGCAGCTCATTGCAGTTAACTGCCTCCAGGCTGATTTCTGACTTTCTGACGGTATTTGAAACTAATCAGAAAATGCTGCTGATGGAGAGCATGGCTTTCCATGCCTGTAGACCTTCTCCCCACGCAGAATGGACTACAGCTGAGCCTGTAGTTGCATTTGCTTTTATATGTTGCCAGATACAATTTAAAATAGCAGTTGTAACTGATAAAGCAACAAACTGATTCCTGCGGAGCTTTCCTCAGGAAGCGCAGTGGCTGAGTTGTGCTAAAGCTACCACATACACACCTGAGAAGGGGGAGCAGGATGCGGGGAGAGGCTCACACCTTCCACCTCTGAGTCTCCCTGGGTCTGGATTAGTTTGCTTTGGAGGCATGATTCATGTTGCTGCTATTCCCTTCTGGGGAAGCATGGATGGAGTAGCTGGGAAATTAAAAAGGTTGAAATTGGATGAAATTAAAGTGTTGGGCAGATAGAGTGGATTTACTTATGGGCATTGGCCAAACCTGTTCTTGCACATGTGCAAGCATATTTTGTACTTGTACTCGAATCAGAATGATACATTTAAAAACTATATTTAAAGAAAGAACAAATAATCGTTTAACCCCATTTCTGAAACACCTGTATTTTCTACAATGATGACTTGTGTTTGCCTGTGCCACCAACATCTGAATTGAGCTCTCTGGGTTTTGCTTTCTTCTGTATCACTTGCTTATGCTGATTTTAGGATTGATCTGCCTATCTAATGCTATTGAGCTCCTGAATACATGCGCATTTTCTACTCTCCTCCCCCACTCTTTTTTTCCCCTTTAGTTACTGCCACTGTTTGTGAACCATTATAACTCCACTACTGCTGGTTTAATTAAATTTACCTATGGAAAAAAAAGACATGAGATCTGGCAGTCAGGGAGCTCAGGGAGACAAGGTGGTCTGTTACTGAATAAAGAGATGCTTGAGAGGTGCTATTCTTTATGCATCATCATGATCATCAGATAAGGAAGAATCATATGACGCATTGCAAGAATGCTTTGAAGAAAGTGAAATTCTAATCCTTTCCCAACATAGTCATAATGATGTAAATGCATCCCTTTATATGGTGTAAAATTGATTTTTCTTTCCTGTTAACAGCTGTACAATTTCTGTTCTGCACACATTTTTCTTCAAAATTGCCTAGTTCCCTCTGAGTACATTGTTGTTCTTTCCCGCCTCCTTTCTTTAAACCCATTCATTTTTTATTTATTTTATTTGCCATCCTGACCCTTGGTAAGGTTAAAATGAGTATTCAGCAGTTGTATGCTGTTGAATTACCTGTCTTTGTTCCATGGTCTATTTTGTTGTTAGTGTACTCCATAGATGCCTTTGACTCAATTATTGCTGATGTTGCTAATCTCTGGGCTACTCAAGATGAATTCCCAAACTGTATAAAGATGACATTGGTCTTTTCTATTCTTAAAAGACTAATTCTTTTGACAGAAATCCAGGAAACTTCAATCTGTGAATGAATAAGGTAAAAAGGACAGAGTAATGATGTGATACCTTTTATCACACTGACATTGTAACTTGATTCTATTATATCTACTCTTAGGAATCTAACTGATATCCTACTCCAATAAAAAGTATGGCAGCCTTTATTTTATGTAACAAAAATCCAGCTTGTTCATGTACGCTGCTAGACCTTAGCTGTCAGAATTTGGTCAAAGGAGTGTGCTCCATTCTCAGAAATAACTTCTGGGCTTGGAAGCATAAGGAGTCCCACAGGTGCCCCATGATATGAGGAAATTTTAATGATAAAACTATCTTGACTGGGGAGGGGGCAAACTATTGTATTTCTGTGTTCTCACGGGGAGGCAGGTGTGCTGAAATAGAGGTGTCTTACAAACTCACTGGACTTTTTCAGCAGCTTGAACTGAAGTAAAGCTTATGGTTTCATATTTTTCTTTAGATGCTCAGTGAAAGGCCTCAACATACATTTGGGTATATGTGTTTTGATCAAAAATGCCAAGAGCAGCACCCATCAGGACCTCAAGGGAGGTGATCACCCATAAATACTGCCTGCTGTCAATACTGAATGCACTCTAATACTTTAATGCTGTAAGGCTAAGGCACATGAAACATAGGTAAAAGGTGGATTTTTCCATCTAGTCACTAATCTCATTGTAGATTTAATACCACAGCTCAATGCAAATGTGAATGTTAATTGTCTAAGCCCATCTCTCGCCTTCCTCCTGCTTTTCTGGCCTTCTACTCCTCAACTTCCCCATAGATTTTTTTTATTTTTGCCTATTCCATGTTTACCTGCCACAACTCTCCCTAAACCTTGTCTGTCACCTCACATCCTCCCTAAGCCCTGGCACAATATTCAAACCTAACACCTGCCTTTATAAAGGAATGCCTCACTCCCTTGAGTCCACTCACACTAGCTGCTAACCCAAGAGAAGTCTGGTATCTTTTAGACCAAGATTCATTCCCAGTTGCAGAGCTTCCAACTGGATCTTCTGAGTGAACTAGTTATGGCCTTAGCCTGATTAGGTGGCTCGGATAGGACTCAGATACATGGCATGAAGGAGATTATTCAAAAAGGAGGATTAGACAGACAATAGCTAAATTGGCAAAGCAGCTCATCCTGTGCATGTGCAAGAGGGACAACTTAGCTGTCAAGGGACTTTTCCATCTCTCATCTGTGTGGCTGCTGGGGTAAGATAGACGGGGAGGCCTACAAGGTCAGATGGATGTGTGGAACCAAGTCAGGATTAGGTGTAGCTCTCTAAGGCCTCGTGACATAGCCAAATTAGGATGCTGATTTCCACTGCTGGCCTTCACAGCACTCCTAAAATGGGAGTAGGCCTAACCTATTAGAGATGGATACAGATACTGTACTAAGAGTAATTGGTCAATTTTTAGTATTTAAAAAAATATATACTGATGGATTGGTATGTAATGTAGATATGTATCTGTAGGACCTTATAAGATGCTTTATGCCTATACGGCTGTTTCATCTGTCTGAAACAAATTTGCTATGCTACTGTAAAATCGTTATTTCCATTGCAAGTGCAAGAACAGGCAGGGATGTTATTTTTTTGCCTTTTTTTTTGGTGGGGGGGCGGTGGTGGCATCAATAATACAGAAAAATTTAATGTTTGGCCATAGGTGCCTCAGTCACTTAGGACTTTCAGTAAGGCTAGAACATTGAGGCTTGTATTTGCTAAAAGGATCATATGCTTATGTTTTTTTAAAAAGACTGTTCAACCATCTGTCTTTGACCATAGCCTCTTTCTATTTAGTATGACTTCTTTACCAATTTTTCTGACAGTGTACTGATCAGGGCAGATTTTATTTGTCTAATACTCTTCATCTGTAGTTTTAGGAATTACCATGATTTGGTCCTCATTGTTCCATGACGATTCTGGTCCTCTTTTTCGCCACCTAATTTTCATTCCCTTCGAAGAATGCAATGTTTGTTGTCCTGCAATATTCTCTGTGCTGTTCAACCGTAGTTGCCTTAAAATATTCTTAAACTTACCACACACAATCATATTTATTTAATTTTATTTTTGGTTTTGGCTATTATTTGACTTGCCAATGCAGAGGTCTCGGGCATCATCTGTGGTGTTTTCTTTCAGCAGCAATCCTTTTTGCCTTTCAGATAGCTGACCATTATACATTTTGCTCCGGGAGCCCATAGCAGTCATGCAGGTGTTTTATTAACATTTTAGGAAAGCAAAGGAGAGATAAAAACAACTGAAATTTCACTCCAAATGTTTATTTTATTCTAACTGAAATAATATATGCAGTTTTTATTTACACACTTTCATATTATAAGCTTTCAGAGATCCTGAAAAATGAAGGTCTTAGTAGGTAGCCTCCCATGACACTGGCCCACTGAAATGGAGTGACAACCTCTCTCCCCCACTAGTGCAAAAATCTGTCAATTGGTGTATTCTTTCTTTTTTTTTTTTTTAAATTCATTTTAGGACAATAGATCTAATCTTTCGGGGCATTTTAAAATTTCAGCTGACTTGAAATCAAGTTGCTCTTTCCAAATTAATGCCCCATAGATCAAAACATTGCCTTCAACCTGAAGGCAATGTTTGCAAGGCTTGGCACAGTTTAACTCCATTCAGCCTTTGTGATCCCTGGTTTCCTTTATCTCCTAACTAGTTGCATTGTAAATGCACTCATGAAGTGAGATATGTTTATGCACTGTTTACAGCACAATATGGTGCTATTTACAGTTAAAATGGGATTTTGAATTTTTTATACCTGGAGAAGGGCCAAAACCAAGATCTCCAGAGAGATAAATTCATAATGCAGACACATGCTCATGAGGTAGTACTGAACCTGGCTCAGCCAAAATGAGAATGACCAAAGTCCACTAAAGTGACAAAATTACTTTCCATGCATTTCAGCTTAGAGATATAATTGCATCAAGAAGTGCAATTAAGCTCTTATCACTTACAAGAAAGCCAGCAAGGAATATAACCCTGTGTTAAGCTAGGCTGTCATCTCAGAAATCTCTTGTGTTGCTTGCTTGCTTGCTGGCTTGATTTATACTATGAAAAAATAGAGGGGCTCAGTATCTCTTTCCACTTACTTGTGGCCTTACTTTTGTGTTGGCTTCAAGGGAAGTCAATGACTTGCTAAGTCATCAGAACCATTTCCTATATCACCTTTTTTTTTCTAATCAGGTTGAACTCTGTTTAAATTGTGACAGAACTGGAACCTGGAGTGGGATGCTTGCGTAAAGATAATTTCTAAAATGTAAATGTGATGAATTCAAATTTAAAATATCTGCCAAATTAATCACATTAGGTTGTACTCCTTAAACAAACATCTCATTTACTTCTTTGCTATTTTTTCTAAGTCACCAGGTCTTCGCTCATTCAAGAAATAAATACATCTAATTATTGTGTTGTGGAGGAAAGAGTTTCTGTTTTTAAAGTTATCCTGACTGACAATAAAACAGCAGTGCTTCTCAGAGAAACTAGCCAAAAGCATTGTATTTATTCTGCTAGGGCATTTTCTATGTGCTTGTTTTTTGAATTGTAGTTATTTACCTGATTTTTAGACTGGATCTACTTGTCTGTATTTACCTCCACTCAGACTTTTCTGGTTTTGTTTGAGTCACATTACATCTAAACATGACTGAAAATATAAGCACAACTTTACTTCAACTATTATTTTCCTTCTTTCCTAATCAGGCTCTTTTCCTCTTCATTTTTGTGGCTGTTGTTTGCTCCTCTTTAAACAGCCTATAGACTGTTTAAATATTTTCTCTTTGTCCACATGCAGCCCTGTCTCACTCTTTTTCTTTGCTGTGTCCACTTCCATGGTACTGATGGTAGCCAAACTGTCTTCCTTCACTTATTCCCACTTTTGTCTTAGAGCCACTGAGCTGGCAAAGATTGCAGGAGCCCACCCATTGACTGCAGCGAGAAGCAGGTCAGCCCTCTCCATCCCTTGATCATGTATGAGAGGGAAGAAGGACAAAAAGCCCCAATGAATTGCTTCTCTGAGTGTCTTCTGTGTCCTGTGTTCTCTGTCTGCCTCAGCTTTGTGACCTCCTTGAGGCATAGGCTTTGTTTGGGTCATTGAGATAGGAAAAATAGTAATTAATATCTTCACAGATTTCAGTGAGACCCTTAATCTTGGGGTGGGCTATTTTGGGATAGGCTTTTTCTTGCTGTTTGTAAAACAGTATTTCAGTAATATAGATTACCTGAGGTTGAAAGGGGCATCTTGAAAAACTGCATCAAGCAGAGGTAAAATAAGAGGTTAGAAGATTACAGTTGCAAATTCTTAAGAACAGAAGTGAATTTATCCTGCTTAATTTTAAAATGAAACATATTAAATAGTATTAATAATAATTTTCAATTTTTTTACCTACAATGAGAAAACAAGCCATGCTGTATGAGATGTCTGGTTGTCTAGGACAGTGAACAGCCATACCTGATTTGATATGACTGAAAGCATAGCTGGCCACTATCACTACAAAATAAAGGGCTAGTTTATAGATGAATAGAGATTCAAAGGAACTTTGAAACATTTTTTTTAAAAAAGATTCAGTAAACAAAGGGAAAATTATCTTGCAGAAAATTCTGTACAGTTCAAAACTCTTCTCAGCTACAACTCTGCAACTGCACTGAAGACTAATAGGCTATTTGCAATTGTAACTGAGCAAGCTTTGGCCTTCTGTGTAATAAATTATTACTTTCTTGACTGCCAAATATTTATCATGTTATTAACTTTAGGCAAATGAAAAGAGACAATTTAAGCAAACCTGAGTCAAACAGCTGAGTTTTCATGTATTTTTTAATATTAACTTAATTAGTAACAATGTTAAATCAAAAGGCTGCTCATGAAGAATATACCAATGCTGAAACAATGTACATTAATATGGGAATAAATGGATACCTTAAAATTCTTATTTTTAATTGCTGATGCAAGTTGGGTTTCTACTAAAGGTACTGCCTATAGGATGCATGCTCTTTAGACATTACACTGTTTATGAAAAGGCAACATGACCCATATTTACATTATTCCTTAATTTAATATTATGGCTTAAATTTACTTACAAATAGGATCAGTGGAGTTTAAAAAATAAGAGTTTAGAGCAAAGCTTTCTCCCTGGCTATGAGGCTTACCAGATAATGACTGTGAAATAAAGCATCCAAAGGTAATGTACCAATTTGAATGAAACTAGGCTGGAAATTAAGGTAGTGATTTGCACCTGTCAGTCTCGCCTATGGAGAAAGGGACAAAAGGAAGTATGAGGGAAGTCAGAGACCTTATTCCAAGTCAGGAAGCTCAAGGCATTCCTGTCCACATGCAAAAATGTTAAATTCACAATTCTTGTATTAAAACCTGGAGATACATCAAAGGTGGTGCCCAATGATTCAGCCCAAGGAATGCAAAGATTATTCAATACATTGTTCAAAAGTGACTGATCTTCATGGGAAACAGGACTGAAATTAAAAATATTTTCTGATCTCAAAACTCCCTATACAGGAGATAAAGCAATAATGAAGAGCAGTTATGAAAGATAATAAAGCTTTTTGTGAAAAAAGTGCGTGAACTAGTATGCTTAAGCCACACATGAAATGTTGGGGTGGTTTGTATGCCTGAATATGCAGAGGCCTTAGACCCAGAAGTTTTTTTTACAAGCTGGCTGAAAGAGTTATTGATACAAGCCAATTTAGCTGCCCCAGTTGTGCTGGCATCTGCCAGGAGGCTTCTTGCTAAATAAACTTCTACTTCTCCCTTTCTGTGTACTGTGCTGGTGGGTTGTGTAATTGTTTTTGTAATAAACAGGCTCCTTAAAACATCAAGAATTGCTTCTAATCTGAATTACCGAAGTTCCACTCTGGGAATATATATCCAGATTACACTATGTTACTTTTGAAGAGGAGACAGATGTTCATGGCTGTGAAACAGATATTTCAATATATTGTTTTTTTCTTGTGCAGTTCACTACTCAGCCAGACTTCGGGTACAAGGCAATAGGCATATGGACAGCTTTTAAGTCCTGATGAAGCAAGTATGTTTGCACAGGATCAGTGCAAGTGAGATTGCTGTATTTGCAGGAATGCAGAAATTAATAAATAAAAAAATCCTCTTAGAACACTTTCTGCTAGAGCTGCAAAATATGGAATTAAAACATCTTCATACATAACATAGTGGGTATATTTCTTTATGTGATACCCTTATTTAATTCCTAAAATAAGATTTAGAAGAAAAATGCATACTAAAAACATCATTCAAGAAGGAAAAGAAGGAAAAATATATATGTTCTGGGAATGACTTCTCATATCATCACATCAAGGCTGAATTTTAGTTACCCAATACAGACATCAGAAAGCAAATTAAGAAGCAAGACGTCCTGAAGCACATAAACCAACAATAAGCTGTTTGCAGCCTTTATTTATGGGATATGCTTGTGTGCACATGGAAATATATATGTAGTCCAGTTGACTATAAGCTTTTTCCACATGAATACAACCTGTATGTTAGCAATATGGAAATCTCCTGAGGCAACCACCAAATATATTAGTGCAAGGCCAAGGCCACTTGACAGCAGTGGTCACCTTCTTCAGTTGGTTTAACTGAAACTAAAATGGTGTCTGTGAAATAGCAGCTCTAATGGAAAGGATGTTTGAATGGGAGGTAGTGCAAACACTGCTCTAGACATGACTCCCTCTAGAGGGAATGCCTCTTATTTTGATAATGCAGGTAGAGTTTTTTCTAACTGCAGGAAAGCTTACTACAAGTTGCTTAAAGTTTAGGGATGTCCGATCAAGATGCTTAACAGTTTTCAAGACATGCTTAGATCTCGCAGAATGCCCAATCTCACTGATGTATTTTCACTCCAGAGCGAAGGGGAACTTACCCAGTTTAAAAACTACCAGACTGTACATAGTCATACCAGACAATTGTCCTCACCGCCCATGTGTGCTGGTTATTATAATAATCATATTGCACCAATTGCTCTTTCAGGACAGATCTGTATTTCAAAGAGTAATTAAAATCTCCTGTTCTCTGGATATGGCAGATGCCTGCCTGGCACCCTGCTGGTGGGCAGACACGAGGGGTTTGAGTCCTCAGAAACTGAGGGTTGGTTGGTCCCTTACCAACTTTCATTGTAACAGATTAGCAGGAAGTGTTAACATTTATACGCATTTCTAAATCCCCTTTGATTTTTACAAAGCATTTACTTCAACAGTATTTTCTGACCTGGAGATCCAAGGAATAGCCATACAATATAGACACATTGCCAACCATCTTAAATGTGTTCTTTTTATTTTGTAAGGTATCTCCTCGATCTTGTATTGTAACCTAGTAAGAAGGAGTAACTGACTGGTAGGCTTTACACTATAATGATATTATGATAATTATAAAGTGTCACCTCTTATTCATCTACCTCATAAACAGACCTAATCTCTCCACATGTGGAATTATTTTCTGGCCTCTGATCACTTGCCTGTAAGTCACTTCAGTTTATTGTATTTCTGATCTGTTTTGTGAGAAGTGCTGACAGACAGTAAGCAAGATCAAAACTGAAGGGTGACTATTGATTTATAGGACCATATGATAAATGTCTTCTATAAAGTGTCTTCTATTCCATCTCTTAATACTTCCTAAAACACTCTGGTTTTGTTGTTGGTGGTTTTATTTTCATTTTTAACTTATGGCTGCACATTGAGCAGATGGCTTCATTTGAGTCACACACAATGCTGTCTAGGTCTTTTTCCTGAATGTTTATAGTTAATTTAGAACAGCCCAAAACTCCCACTGAAGTCAATGGGGAAAATAAATAAGAACTGCTGAGGAATGCCCAGAGGCTGGCAGGATACTGCAAACTAACAGTCTTCAGTGTAACTTGGGAAAAAAAAAAAGGCGGCAGATTTTTTTCTGAGATACGAGCTTATTAAAGTGATAGCACTAATAGGTTGCTTTAGGTAAAACTGGTGGTATGAGATGTAGCTATCTATTTCTTGGAAGAGAGATTATGTAATTAGAGTATTAAACATTATAAACAGGCTACAAAATTATTTTTTTCCTCATTCCACAGACCAGAAGGATTTAGGACAAAATTTCCACAGCTGGATATTTCAGTGCTCTTCTGGAGGCACACAGAGTCATTGATGCTTAGCATAACTGAGAATCACACCTTTATTTAGGTGACTCTGCATGGAATCAGGATCCACCTTAGGTACTCAGCTTTTGAGGTCTTTTCCCCTGGGTCTAATGGTAATGTCGCTGAGGGCAATGACTCCTTCACACAAACCAAAGAAAAGTAACAGGAGAGTCCAGCAGTAAGGAGCAGGACCATGAACGGGGCTGTTGCCATTGCTTGTCTCCTTCTCCAGCAAATCACACATGGAAGATGTACAATAGCATAGGACTCATTTTACTTAAATCTAGATGTACAGGGTGTAAACAGCTATATCTCAGCTCAGTCTCTTGACTCCTTCAGTGGTGGGAAACAGATACCAATTAGGTGCAATGTCTGATGTTTGGCACCTGTGTGATCTTGACTCTATACTCAACTAGATGAGCAGAAAGCATCTACAATATAAGCCTCTACAATCCCACCCTGAGTCAGTAAGAGACCAACAGTGTGTTAAGAGCTCTAGGCACATGCATGTCCTTGGCATTGCTGACCACACACGTAACTGAAACTCCAGTAAGATGGCAGTAATATTTCAGTAGCTCATGAAGTCCTTATGGGAACTCTCTTTAGAATTTGAATAGAAAGCATATCACCCTCTGTTAAACTCTATTTTTATTATTGTATTCTGGTGTTTGGTCTCTACGTTTCATTACATTTCTAAAGAGCTATTAATGTCTATAATGCTTTTGCATGTCAATATAAATATCTTCAAAAGTGATAAGTGGAATTTGCATGAACTTAACATTTTGTTAAAGTAATCTAACCTATGCAGTTAAAACACTACTTTTGTGTATTATTGCAGTTTTTGATGTGCAGGTACAAACTGTAGTTGTTTGTTGGACATAATTTGGCATTGCAAAAAAGTCCTATTCTTTCTCTAGCTACCTTATAAGTAATTTATGCAGATTGCTTTAAGAACAACTACTCACATGCATTATATGCTGGAACTGATATTTTTCTTAAAAATCCATTAGGGAATTTAAGAAAACCATATTCAGTTACTGACTCTGTTGTGTGAGTTGATGAATAATTTGACAGATTTATTTTTGCAAGCTCATATGTTCATAGTTACTCATTTATCCCTGCTGTGGGGATTTTTGCTGTCAAAATATTTTTTCTGCAATAGGAATTTACTTAGGGAAAAATAGAGAATTCCATGACCAGCTGTCATAGGTCAGTAAATGTTTAAAAAAAGAAAATTTCTGTGAGGCTCCTAAAGACTTCCTGTATGTAGGAACCATTGTTTGTCATACAGCAAGGAAGATATTCTCAGGAAAATTAAGATGAAGGCTACTTTGTTATTAAAGAAAAAGATTAGTTCCTTTTGGTTTCTTATACTGAGATGGCTAGCTTGGGAGAAATCTTGTAAAATCTTACTAAAGGTGAGGTTTGTATATTTTTTCTGAATTATGTTAGTGACAGTCAGTGTCATATTCTTCAAAACAGGCATATTTACAGTGCCTTTGTCTTCAACAGCTACTAATCTTGAAATATCTATGTGGAAAAAAACAACACGTCAACTTTTCAGACCAAGGGGTTAAAGGAAATTCCATCAATAATTAAGACATAAATGAAGCAATAGCATTTGCATAATAGCTCAGTGACAAGAACTCTAGTTTATAAGGGGCAAAGATGAATGATAAAGCTAAGTTCCGAATAATCAGGAGGCTACTGAGAAAGATTTGTCTAGTTCCTCTGGTCCTCTCTTGAGTAAAAGCCTTGTGCAGTAGCGTGTCCTTTCCATTACATTTGTCTGATACATGTACACAGCAGTATGTCTAAACTAAGAAGAAGCAGCTTCAGGAAATGTTAAATAACAGGTTGAAGTCATAAAAAATTTTTTTGGAATGCTGGCACCTAGAGGAAGCAGATGAAAAATCTTAGCTGGCTGTGGTCAACCCAATAGGTAGTGAATATGTTTGTGTTAATTCATCCTTCTGGCCAAGATGACCAGACGTGGCTTTTTACTAGGACATGAGAGGCTTAATTCTGTTTCCCATACATAAGAATTTAGTGTCACCTGAGACGCCCTCACGTATCTCCCTTGGCCCCCCACTTCAGAAAGGTGCAGGTCTCTTCTAGTCCTGTATCATGTTTGCTGGCCCCATGTAGAGGTCTCGGCCATCTTAGGCATGAGATGTCTGTGTTTAGGAAAGTGAACAGCGCACGAGGGGACAGTTGGAGCAGCTTTGTTCTTATACAATACTATATATATAGAAAAAGTATGCACAGTTTTTGGTGTGTGTGTGTTTTGCAGTGTGTGTTATGGGGATGTTTATAATGTCTGTAAAGGACTGAAGGTAAGAAGCAGATGAGGAAAGATCTGGGTGACAATAACCTAAACTGCCACAGCTGGTTTTGCAGTGAACAAGTCAGAGCCCCTTCTTCTTTTGCTTAGGGAGGGGAAAGTGGTGAAATTTATGGTTTTTTAAAACTGCTTTAATGCACTATTGGATAGTAACAGCTTAGATCATTACATCCTAACAATGCTGCAACACTTGAACATTGTTTTTAACAAGGGGTTGAGGTCTTAATTTTTAATTAGGGAAGACACAGACAAGTTAACTGTTTACGATACTACTATGTGTTCTTCATTTGGTTAGGCCCTTAGTTAACAATATTTCCTCACCCAAAGACTGTACCATTATCCCTAATTATTTGCATGTTTCATAATATCTGCATTCAGGAGGAGAGAGAGGGCTAAACTGAAACATGGATTCAGTACAAATAGCTTTGTTTAAAGAGACAATATTCTCCAATGGCTAGTCTCAATCCTATTGATTACTCCCTGTTCTTTAGCCAAAACTCTCATGTCTATGATGAAGCTCAAGCTCTAATTTCTACCCAAGGTGTTAATTAAGCCTGATTGACTTCAAATGTCTATTGAATCCAAACTTCCAGCTACCTCATAGAACAGCTTTGAAAGGACTGGTCTTGTGATCCTGTCTTCATCAATTCTTTGGAGCTATTACCTGTTTAGAAAAGTATACAAATCTTAGAAGGCATAGGTGGATGCGTGTTTAATAATGATTAGTAGCTTAGTTTTCAGGACTGCCTCCTGACAGCTCCTCCAGCACAGGTGCTTCCTGGTCTATGCTGCTGATGCTCAGGCTGGGCAGGTGATTGCTGCTGGGTATCTTCCAACTCCTGGAAGATTATTATTACTCCTGGTATTCTTTTTTTCTTTTTTTGCCTCTAACTATCTTGTTCTGTATCTAAACGTTCTTGTTTGCTATCCAATCATCTGATTTCTGGCCAGGACCTCAACGGTTCCTCTGACAATTTCCAAGGCTGCAGAAAGCTGCCAAGGGGGTCATTAGCACAAATCCATAAACATCTGCTGTGAAAGGATTTTTTTGCCAAGGAAGGAGAGCTGCCCCAAATAAGTCAAGGAGAGCAGCACTTCTTCTGTAAATGAAATCAGGCTCTGCTGGGAACAAGGACCTTTCCCTCTGTGTTCAGATTGATAGTCCAGCAGTCTGGTGCCTGTGTAGTCTCCTGGAAACTGGAGCTGAAGTGGGAGGGATTTGCTTCTGGAAGAAGAAAGATGGGAACTTAATATCCCTTCTGCAAGATGCTAAAGTAAGTGTGAGAGCTGGAAAGAGCAGTTCAGAGGCAGGAGAGGGTACATACATATACATACATTATTTACATACAGATCAGGGAGTGGTCATATTTATGTTGAGGTTTATACAGCTCATCTGCCCATTGCATGGTGCAGAATGTTAGGTGACGATAGCATATATGTGGTCTGATACAGTGGATTTTCTATCCTCCCTTTTCCTCTTTTTCTCCTACCTGATAAACTCATGCATGGTGAATGCACACAGGTGCTTGTGTCTAATCCATCCGCTATGTGCAAGGCCAGAAAAGCAGGATTAGACTAGTTTCTAAGTAACTGGGATGCCACTCAACTGAGTACCAGATCAGCGCTCAAGTCTGCTTCCCCAGGTGAAAGACAAAGCTTTGTATCCACCCATGTAGCATCCAGTGGCTTATTGGGAACAGAAGTGAATTGGAAAAAATTTCTCTGCAGTTTAAGGATATTCCCTTAATGATGAAGCACAAAATCAATGATTATGGATGTCTGAAATGTCCAATGCCCCTCAAATCAGACTTCTAACTGCAAAAGAGATCCTACCCATCTCCAGAAATACAAAGATCACAGAGGAGGTAAGAGAGGAAAATGTCTTATGGGATAAAAATACATATGATAGACCGCTTTGCAGGCACATTGAACAATTGCATGATTCAGTACAAGTGAGTGTAACTTCATGCATAAAGTGATAAGCAATTAAGTGAGGTGATCTAGGGGAAAGTTAGCTGGCAAATAATTTTTAAAAAATCTGTTTCAGAAGACAGCATACTAAAATATTTACCTTTACGGATTACCATTGCTGCTGTTTTCTTTCTGAACAAGTAAGTATGATAGGAAACCTAGATAGCAGCACCACCTATTTAAATATACACTACCTACAGCTGGAATTCTCCATCCAAGATCATGATACTGAAATGGAGAACAGCCCAAATCAAACTTTCCACTCACCTCCAAGTAAGGACATATCGAATATGTCTTTTGGAATCTAGTGGTAATTTTTGCCAAAGGTTTTCGTATAAGTAGAATTGGGCCCTAAAAAGAACAAGGAGAATATTACAGGATTTTATAGGTTAGCCTCTAGTGAGGGATGGCCAATGCCAGTGGTATAAAGACTCTACTGTCAGTTGTGTACAGTTTCACTAAACTTTTAGTCAAGGACATCCACCATGGAGAATTGTGAGGAAGTGGGATTTATTTGCTTGCTCACTGCAAAAACATTTCTGTTACTTCTAAATGTGAGGTTAGGGAAAACATATCACTTTGCCCATATTAATAGTGGACATTTCTCACTGAGATGTCCTTCTAACTTCATGGTTAGGAACAGGGACTTGAGGCTTGATGTGGCACTGCAGCATTGTCTTTCAGGGATGTCTTTTGTCATTCTTGCACATTTACTGCCCAGATGTGGCCCCATTACAAGTCTTTAGAAAACGTCAGTCTTCATATGCTCTTTGCACAGTTGTTAGGCTGGCTGCTGCATTCATAGAAGGGCATGTTTACAGTGAGTGTGCTCTAGCCTTTTCCAGATATGCTTCCTGGGTCCTGTGGTACCAGAAATGAGATCAGGCACATCCCCTCTTGTCCTTTCAAGGCTTCCCATGTACAGATGAGAAAGCCACCTGAGTGGAATAGGAGGGAGAAAGAACAAGGCCTAGACTAGGATGGTAAAGAGGAAATAAAACGGGGTAAGGATCTGAAAAGTTAAACTGGCAGGTTTTGGGGTAGACTTTGACTGAGAGAGTAAGGGAGCCTGGGATTCAGACTGAAGACAGAAAGGATGCCTGAGACTTCATAATGAATTCAGGGGCAGGACGAAGGAGAGCATCCCATCCACATAACCTGGGAGACTAGAACTGGCACGTCAGAGCGGAAGGTTAGCATGGAACGAAGAGGTGTGGAGAGCCTAACAGAGTTGCCTGACATTAGCTAAGCCAGGATTTTTAAGAAAAAAGAGTCTGTCTTCAGTGTAGCTAAAGACATCATAAAGTATATAGAGCTGCATTAAGACTGTGTGGGTTTGGAGGTCAAACAATGACATTATTTTTGTCTTGCTAAACTAAATGAACAGAGAAATGCTGAGCTTTGTTTTTTTTCATTTTGTTTGTTTTTTCTTCATGCAACTTTGAAAGGGAATTAATTCTTTCTTTTTTTTTTTTTCTGACAAGCATAAAAAACCCCTGCTCCTCAAAGCACAAGCATTTATGAGGACTCAGTGAAAGCAAGAGCCTGAAAAGTCTAGGAACACCTATAGTGCTTGCCTTGGAGCATGTGTTACACCCTGCATGATACTAACCATCTAAAGGACTGGTGTACTGCAGCACATGCAGTGACACCCTGCAGTGTGGTCGCTTCTGATATTTATACAGCCTAGAAAACACAGAGACTCAAGGGGGAAATGATCACAGAATATAAATACTTCCTGGTAGAATAAGGAGCAATGGCCTGAAACTAAGAGAGGAAACATTTAGACTTGCTATTAGAAAAATATCCTTAATGGGAAGAGCAATTGGGCAGAAGAGCAGATTACAAAGAGAAGAGATCAAGGAACTGCTGCTGTTTTAGACTGCATTAGGCTGAGAATAATAGCAAAAGCCAACATTACCTGTGGAAGTTCACTTTAACTGTTTCATACTTGTAAAGTGTAGGATCCTTTTATTACAATATACAGTTATTAAGGAATTTATTTTCTCCTAATTCTTTTTCAAAGCAGTGGATATAATACATAATGATTGCAACCAAAGGAAAATGGATGGGGAGAAAACCATAGGAAACTGAAAAAGTTCCTGAAGAGGTTCTGAAAATTGCTCACCAGAATGAAGATACAGCACATATACCCATGGTATTTCTTGGTTACCACTTCTGGAAAACTTTTACAGTAATGCTCAGTACCATGAACTGAACTACCTGGGCAAGCTGAGCCAGTTGTGAAAGGAGGGGTGTGTTCTGCAGTATCCAAATCCTGTGCAATCTCACTCTTCCACTAGGCTGAAGCTTTGCAGCTCTGACAACTCTCTGATCTGTCATGCTGCATACCCAGAGGAGTGGCCATATGGCAAAAAAAGACTAGATGTGTTGTAGCACCAAAGAATGTATTCAACAACTGTGTCATTTAAATAAGGCACACCTCGAAAAGCTTTGTAATGTTAATAGGTTTTCTCCTGTTTGTATGTAGCTTATTGCCTTTTGCACATGGCTTTCTATTGAGTCGGATTCTCAGTCATGCACTAACATTAAATTATGACAGTACTAATAATAAAAATACTACATAGTTACATAGTTTTGGCTTACATCATGATTCTATATCAGAGAACTAATTACATTATTTGAAACAAAGAGAGGCAAGCATAATATCCAGTGCAAGATGTTGCAGAAATAAAATAATAATCTCATAATGTTGCTTTGTTTCTGATTTTTAATAGCAGGCAACATCTGGAATAAGTAAATGTTATCCAGTTTCATGAAACATTGGAAAAGCTACATACCAAACCCTTTTACTATTGAAAATAATGAATGCCTGTGGAAATATTTTTGAGTTATGACAGAAAGGAAATTTTTATTGTTCTTAGCTACTCATTTACACTGTTAATATTAAAATTTAATCCATCTTTGCACAAACTCTCTGAACCAAAAATAAATAATTGCTGACTGAGATAAATAATGTGGTGGCTGATTGAATATAACAGCTGATAATGGTATCAGGATGCTTCAAAGCCCCAGCAGATGTTATGGTTCAAAGAAGTTGTTCATAAAAATACATATCTATATATTCTTTACAAAGTATTTATGTTTTTAAGCAGCAACTGAAATCAATTAATATCCTTTACAAGAATGACGAGGGAAAAGTACCTATATAAGTTAATAAGCTGCAAAGGTGGTTCTTGAACTCAGAATATATTTTTTCAAACTAATGTTTCACTGTAGATGTGATAATGCAAAGTAAGTGCCTCATCTGCTTTTTCTTACATGAAATATATCATGGTACAGGTACTTCAGCAGTGTGTCACACCAAGCACAGGAGAATTTCATTTAACCTCCACCATCCATTGATCACTTGCCATACATTCTTTGGCTTGAGCCGAAATATTTGTTTTTATAATTTAAAAATATATTTAGGGCACACATTTTAAACAATATTTTGTTATTGCTAAGACTGTATGCTTAACTATGCAATCACAACTAATAGAGTAAACCCAATGAGGATTTCAGCATCATCACACAAAAATGAACTTATTACTATGTCATGTACTCCTGGAAGCTTAATTGATGAAAGTGACAAAATTAATTTGTTATCTAGACTGTTCATGTTTTTATTTTGAGGAGTAGGGGTTTTTTAATGCCATTTAAAAGATCTGGTACATTACACTGTGGCTTTGCAATAAAAACCCAGTGTGGGACAGAGGAACAGCTGTGCTATCTCAGAAGCATCTTAGTGAACCTAGAATTGCCTCACTCAGACTTTTTTTCTCTTTGTCAGAAACATTGATAATGTGGATGAATGCAGATTGATTTTTCTTTTCATTTTCTCAAAGCTCTTAGAAAGAGGCATCATCCTTTCCTTTTATCTATGGAAAATATTTAACTGAGAATCCGGTTTCCCATCAAAACAGTTTTGTCTGTACTCTTTTGATCAGCCTAGCTTAGAACCACAAACTGTCATATTTTCCTTGCTCCAGAAGGGGACTAAAGTAGTGTTTCCATTTGCAGAGGCAGAACTGTGCTGGCAGGAGGAGCCAAACCTTTCTTCCAGCTTCTTCCTTCTTGCCTTTGCTTTATGTACTGGCCATATAGGGAACTGGGAATCTGTATGCAGTAGTGGTCTGTGTATACTGCATGCAGGGAGTAAGATACTTTGGTTTGCCCCCTTGCAAAAACACCTAAGTAAAAATTGGTCAATTAGCATCTTGTCTTTTGATTCCTTCTTCATAAATAAGCATCCTTACTCCTCAAAGGTAAGGTTTAATCAACTTCACATGTGCATATAGAAGATGGGTGAGAGTTCTCTCTAGCCCAGTTCCTGGAGGAAGCAATAGTCCTGCACAGCTCTTAGAAGAGAGTAGGTGAGGAGCAGATTGGCAAACAAAGCAAATAGGTCCACAAAATGTACCAAACCACAGGTCTGCAGGGCAGGTTTTGTGGATACATAAGAGGTCACAAACTAGCTAATATCTGCCTTAACTCTTGAATATGAATGATGGAAGTATTGCTCATGTTGCAACACTGGGAATGGTCCATCAGTGATATGGGCTGAATCCTATTGTCTCTGCTTAACCTACGCAGACCAAGGAGGGGTATCTTGCCTACTCATTTGGAGAGGGTGGAAAGGTGTAACATTGTGCTCTGCAGAGTTGTGACATTGTGCTCTTCTTAGCACAAAAATGACTTATGATGACATAAACCATAAGAACAAAAATTTCTAGCAAAACACCCAGTGGCTTCAGTATGGTAGGACTGCAACTGTGTACAAGAAGGGTATGGTCCACAGTGGCTTGTGAATGTTATATGCACTTTATCTTGAACAAGATATTCTAAAAACCTTTCCTTAGTAAATGGGTATTCAGCTTTAAACAAGTTCATTCACAGAGAAAATATAAGAAGAATATAAGCAAATGTCTGCAGTATACTGAAATTCTAAAAATAATAATAGTACAAAATTCAGCACTGCAAAGCTGTTTCCTGCCTCCTGGGACCCAGACACTGGATAACCACTGACTGCCAGATCTGTGCAGCAACATGATGAGACTGGTGCTTTGGGGCTATGTCTCTTTGCTGAAGTGCATTAAAAAGAACAAGGCTTTTTTTGGTCACATAGAGCAATTTTTTGTTGTATGGCTTTATAAGAATAAGCTTAACACTGAGAGAGGCTATATGTATGTGTTTATTATTACTATCAAAATACAAAATGGTTCCGAAATATGCAGTTTATAAAAACCTTTTTTGGCTATTTATGGTATTTTTTTCACTAATTTGAAAAAAAAAATCTACTCTTAGAAAAATAAAACCTTAGCTTACAAAAGTGTAAGAAGTTTACACTTCATGGAAGAAATCTGCCTTTGACATCTTAAAGGTTTTCCTTAGTGACAGGGAGAAACTCTAACCTTTGAGCGAATGAAATGCAGGAGTTTTTTTCAGTGATGGGTGCTCAGAGAAGCCAGATTTTGCAAGAGCAGCATTCTTAATTTCTTTTCTTAAATCAGTGAGAGTGCTGAGAACCTTCAAGGAAGACCTCAGCACTGTGCAGAAACAGACACAAAGGCAGAGCAATTTACCCAATATATTTGGGTTCTTCCTACTTTTTGCCATTTATTTACTACATATTCTTGTTATCTATACTTTCCTTTGGGTCCTTGCATGAAAAAGAGATGTGATACCACCATCACAAATGTGCTGTGAGATTTATTAAATGTCAAATCATCAGTTGCTTGGAATCTGTTGTTAAGAGATGGGATTGCATGAATGGAAGGCTAGATCCCTCTAGTCTTCTCTTCCTTCTTTGAGAGGGTGTAGCCCTGCAGTATTCTAATCTACTAATGGGCCCCACTTACCCTGGAGTACAGCACCCTTACTCCAGATCATGATTTCAAGACTCCCTGTCTTTTGCTCAATCAGTAGTGTAGGATTTCTAGTCTTGTGGCTGACTGGACAAGCTAAATGACATGAGTCTATCTCAGTCCTAACTTTTGTTAAGAGAAGGAAGAATGGATAATTTTTCCTGTTTGTTACTTCTCCAATGCAATATAGGATGGAGGTTATCTATGCTAATGTGCTCCATGAATCTGAGTCATGAAATAAATGAAAATACCATAATCACCCATTTGGAAATGCAGGAGGATTTAGACAGAATAATTACTGAAGCTGGAATTGAGCCAGGATGCCAAGGCTGAACACGCTTCCTGCTGCAAATACTACCATGGATCCTTTCATGACTGCATGTGGCCAGGACCTGATTTTTTGCGTGTGTTATAGCAAGCTGTCATCTCCTTTCAGTCTTGTCCTAAATTAAGAATGACGTATTACATCCAAATCACAGACCTGCATTATCAACAGCTCATAGAACAGTTTTCAACATAATCAGTGTAAGTAATTTACCAGATAAAAGAATGTTAATAGCAAGTACAGTATAATTTATGTGGACACAAATTGTACCTATCTTTCAGAAGAAGAAAGGCACTGCTGCGCACAAAGAGTGTATCAAGAGCAAGGTCAAGTGTAAGCACTTCTGTTTAACATGCACAGACTGAAAACAGCAGGCAGAGCTTTCAAAGACAGATGGAAATTATACCCAATAAAGTTATTATAAATAATTGCTGTTTTTTCTCTCCTAGCGGGTTTGATATGGAGAGGCAGTTATAAATGGAAGACCTATTCATTAGAAAGCATTTGATGAAGACCTTCTCACTTCATCAAGTTAGAGTTGAAAGTTTACAACTTGTAATACTACAAAGAAATGGTCATTTTAGTTAGCTAAGTTTCTTAGCATGTGTAGATATATATGTAAAACACTGTTACAAAAGGTTTTGTTCATGGTGCTTGCATCTCAGTTATACATGTCCTGAATACAAACACAGGTGAAATTTTGTCTTTGGATTTAAGGAGCGTCTTCTCTTTCTGAAAGTACCAGTGCCTACAATGTACTAGGCTGTGAAAAGTAAGTATTTTATTGATGTGTACCAGGGCTTGGGATTTGTTAGCTGCACAAAATACCACATTTTGCCTAGATTTTTTTTCTCTCTCCTCTTTATAACTCCATCTCATAAGCAGAAAGATTGAAAGAAAACATTCAGAACTACCATGCTTTATCTTGATAGTATCTAACCACAAAGCTTCCACTTCTCTTCTCAGTGAACCTGCTTTTTGCATCATGGGGGGGTTCCCCAAATCTACCCCTCAGCAAGGGAAGAAACCTCAGGCTCTTCACTCTGTGATGGAATGTGACTTTCTGAAGAACAGGAGAAAATGGCACTTTACTAACTGGCTTTCAGAAGCCTGCTTGGGCCAGACACACTTTGTAATTGGTACGATATGGAGAATGGTAATCAAGTGTTGAAACTGCTCTCTGTGTTGTATGGAGATCCCCCCAAAAATGTGTTGTCTACCATTCTGAAAACCCTCATGCTTCAGAGATCAGCAATACAATGTGGTGGATGGAGGCCAATTTCTGCCTTAGGATGCTCCATATTTTCCAGCAAGATAAATAAGCCTGGGACAAGTTGTCAGACAGACCATTTTCTGGACAAGATGCAAGACTAGGACTGAGGCAAAGTGGGTTTTGTCACTGGATTGCCCATAGATTTTCTTAGTGTTCATTACAGTTCTGGTCCTATGCTTTTACTGCTGTAGACAACTTCTAGCTCCATCCCCAAATTTATTTGGGAAAAGTAGAGAATGAATGAGGCCAGATGTGTCGCAATGATACTACCTTTTCAGCACATATAAGTTCACTTAACTCGCTTCTGGGTATGTACTAATTTTCACTCCATTATTTTCACATTCTTGAGTCAACCCTGTGTCCAAGGGCCTGTATCTCAGGCTTGTGCCTCAGGAGCTTTGCATAGCTGATAACATATCTCATCTAGTCAATTCTCCGATACTGAGAATGTGGATTTCCCCTAAGTCTATCTAGATGTTTAGTCATGCTCTGACCAATAGTGAGGGTGAAGGAGTCTTAACAGGTAGGTGAATAATAAGAGATGTCAGCACACTGCGGCAATCATAATTATTGTAACTCTCCTGACCTCAGAAATACTGCTGGTGATACAGGGGCACTTTAGCTGATTTCTTCTTTTTGAAGTACATGCCACAGCATGCAACAAAGGCAAACTTTCCAAACTTCATAGATGGAACAGGAATCCCAGTCACAGTACATCAAACATATTTATATACATATATATACACATATATATACTGAACAAAGGTAACTGAATTAAAGTTAGCCTTCCACAAATCCCCTTACAGGTAGGTCACACTACAGGCCCTGTTTCTCACCATCCTCAATTGTGTTCCTGCCTGAGCTCTCTGCCAAAATCCTTTCATGCTGTATCCGCTGCAAGGGAGCGAAGACATTAGCACAAAGGCTCCTTGCTGTAAGGAGGCAAGGAGCTGACCAGGATGACTGAGGAGAAATTGAATTTCAAATGACCCACATGAACCCCATTCACCTCACAGTTATTTTTCTCTCTTTCCATAGTTCATTCTCTCTGGTAGCACTGAGGGAAAAATAAGTGTTTTCACTGACATTTCAGAGACCCTAGTGGGGTTGAGGCATCTGCTGAATGCTTTGTTGAAATGAAGCCTAAGGCCACAGGCCCATTCTGAACTCCATCTTTTATGTACCACCGCACCCACATTGTTCATTGTTCAGAGAGTGCCCAAGGATACATTTCTTCTTCCTGTCAGTGATGCTTCCATCTCAGCCCAGTCCTCAAAGGGCAATCTTCTAATAACATCAGTCTTCTCTTCTGATAGAGACCATGTTGCACATTACTAGTACAAAGGGAAACCCAGTATAAGGCATCAATTCTTATTTTCTGGAAGAAATGTCTTTGGCCTTAAAGTTAAGTTACCTTTATTTTCTTGAAAATGTCATATAAAATTTGCAGGGCACATACCCCCTCCCCCCCCCCCTTCTTTAAATACTAATTAACTTGCCTTTTTTAAGAAAGCAAACTGGATGCAACTTGAGATTTCACATGCTTCCTAGAAGATTCATATTTAATAGTGATGTGGATAATAATCCATAAATTTCATAGAAACAAGGGATAGTCCAACAATCTGGGCAGGACAGCAGCTGAGTCAGTCCTAATCCCAACTGAATCTGCTAGTGGGCAGATCATTTTAATCTGTGTTGCCATACTGTACCAGAGGTCTGTGAAATTATTTTGAAGCACCTCTGAAATGGAGTGAAAACTGACCACTCATGTCTTTGTTTGTTTTAAATGGAATTTGTAGAAAGCCAAAAAAAAAAAAAGCCAGAAAAAAGCATATAATCCCCAAACAAAAGTCCATCTTCAGCTTCAAGAGCAAATAGTCTGTCTTGTGATATTGATAGAATTCACAAAAAGGATTGTTCCTTTTTTTTTAAATAGGAAACTTATGACAGCAGAAAAATTCTCCAAGATTCCCACTTTTCTGAAGAGCTTCTTCCTTGACTCTTCTCCTGCTTTCCTCTTGCCAACAACCTTCTGACTCAAAGGTGCAATGCACATCTCTCTCTCTATCTCTTTGCTTTCTTTTCAGTATTAGCAACCTTCAAAAATGAATTTAATAAATTTCCCTGAAATATTTACAAGACATGGACTCCTTTAGATTCCTTTCATAGAAAGTTAATTTGGGGTTCCAAAAATCTTTCTTTTTACCAAAAGATTGATAAAAGGCAAGCCACAGCAGACTGTCCTATCATCCTCACAGTTGTACATACCGTCTACAACAGAAATTCACACCACATGTTTTATTTCTCTTCCTTTAGCTGTTTGTTTCAATCTTGTTTTGTCTGTTGGCTTGTTGGGTCTTGTACTTACAGTTTGGGTTATATAATTATTGTCACTAACATCATGGACTATGACTCCATGCCTCTCTAGTCCAAGAAATTAGATCCTGGTGACTTCAATCTCTATGTATTTCAGACCTTATGTATTATTTTTAAGCAATGCACTAAAAATAGGTATGATCACTGACAGTTTTTGTAGATAATCTATTTTGTCTGCTATATGAAGTACATATTCCTGTTCAGTCTTGAGGCTCTTCACAGCAACATTATCTACTTTCACAAATAGTGTGTTTGGCTACCAATTCTTCCAGATTTAGAATAGTTAGAACCAGATAAGGATATTCCAAGCTGCAGGTAACTCATGTTTGTAGACTGATCAGTCTTTATCCTGGTACTTTTTCTGGAGACCACAACTGGTGTCCTTCATCCAGTATTATTGAGGGCAACCCTGGTTTCAGTTTGCATTGTGGAAGGAAGCTGACCCTTCCTAGTTCTGAAAAAGAGCAATGAACCCATTTTTTTCCATTTATAGGGAATTCCCCAAGGAATGGGAGAAAATGTTTGCAAATTATACAAGCAGACAAAACCCACTACAATTATCTGTTGATTAGTGATGGGAAACTATCTCTCAGTGAGAAATAATGATTGCTGTTCAATGCAATACTGGGGAAGAAGCTAGAGGAAGGACACAGAAAGAAACAAGACATTAAACATGATGAGCTGGCACAATGATCTCTTCAGCTCATGCTGAGTTGATCTGAGAGTAGCTGCCATTCCCAATACCAGAAAAAGGGTGTGGTAGCAGTCGTGAGGCTAAGTATGTGTAAAATTATGTTTCCTATATGGATAAGAGGTGCTATACAGGGAAAACCTGTAAGATTCAAACTGCTGCTTGGAGTGAAATCAGTATACAAAGAGATGACGTCTAGGTTTTAACAGGAGCCAGATCTGACTGGCTAAAATGACTGAAAGAAAAGGGGTTTCAGAAGCAGGTCTGAGACAAATAAGAAACCTTTTTGCTATGAGCCTGAGCTGATGGCTGGGGCAGACATAAAGAGATATCAAAGAAAGAGGAGATTTTAAGTAATTTCTGACTTTTGAAGGAAATGCTATACAAGACACTAAGTATTTTGTCACTTATCATCTGGGAACTTTTTGCTTCATCTACTCCTGTATAGGTCTCAGAACAAAGACCCCCTAATCCCACTTGAAGCTTTCAGTCGCTATTGTAACAGAAACTGCAAAAGGAAATCAGATCCAGCGAGTCTGACACCAGCAATCACAACTGGATACTCAAGTTTACACTTGGGCCTTGTTTGTCCTTCCATGACCTTTTCAGAAGCTCTGAAACAACACAAAATTTGTAATTAATCCATGGGTGCATTTTCTTTCAGTTTCAAGGAGTAGTTAAAGCAGCTGTATTTATTTATTTGAAAGATCATCGGCATGGAATTTGTTAAAATAAACCCACTGAGAACACTCAAAAAAATTGTGTCCTTTCAAAGTGCTGGTGTGCTTTGCTGTTGATTTTGCACCACAGATCATGGAAATATTTCATTGGATACTCTCCGGTTTTAAGAGAAGATCAGAAGTTGGTAATCCAGCTCGAAAGTTTTGAGTCCACAGGTTTTTTTTCTCCAATTACAAATAAAAATATTGCATTGAATTTAGATACATTAAAAGGATGAGAAAGAGTATCTCAGAAGCTAACTAGAAATTAAAAGGCATGGGAGTTTTGAACATATATTGAAGGAATTTTTAACTTAGAGTTAACATAACTGAAGAGATACTGTGAACAATTACTAAATGGTTCTCACTGAAGAGTCATTGTGAAAGCTCAGTAAAATAATGAGCGTTGTATGTTTAATTTTCTCCTTTTGGTTATCCACAATCAGCAATTAATAGATTAAATGAAGGCACGACTGATATTTGTATCAGAAGTCACCAAAGTGTACCTTTGTTTCCAAACCAATTTCATTTAAGTACTCTAGGATTTGCTTGGATTTTTTTGCCTCATGTGTTGCCAAGTGAATTGGAGAAAATGCCTTTTCACCCAGACCTGTTATTGGCTAGAAGATGTAACTCTAGCAAAACCCAAAATACAACATATACATAATTTTGCTGATTTAATTGGATAAGATATTTCTGGTATTTTATTCTAAAAGAAAGACTGGGTGGAACACAGGTGAGGGTGGCACACAGCTGGTGTGAAGCCGGTGCCGTGGGACCCACAGTTTGGTAAGGATGGACTACAAGAGGAGGAGCAGAGATTTAGCAGTCCATAAATCCTGCAGAACTACAGAGAGTTGACATTTACCAAAGGGAAGACCTTGAAGGAAGATCTGAAAGAAATGTAACAGCTGGGAGCACAATTAATTGACAAACACTGAATGCTATGAATATTAAAAATAAAATGTGTCGAAATAGAATTTTCCTTCTTGTAGTTATGTAGACAACAGTATCTTTTTTAATACGTGAGTAGTGTTTTGTTTCCAGTACCTAATGCATTCCAGTTTGTTTTTATAGTATAGTAATATTTTATATGATTATTTTTACTTCTTGGTGGTGTTTTTAAACTCATTGATTTTGGTGTATAACTGAATTGCAGGAGGCTTCATTGTCTGAAGTAATCTTTTAAAACAAGGATCCTCCCAGAGAAAACAGTATTTCTGATTTTGTTCTTTCCCATAGGAAGACAACATTTTGTTACATCCTACTGATATGTATAGAAGATATGAAGGCACTGTTATTAGAATTATTAAAACTGACAACTGTAGCTGGTTTAGCTCCCTCCATTTTGTATTTGTTCTGCTCCCTCACTCCGTCAGTGTAAGAATTTATTTGGTTTAGTCTTCCTTGCTGCCTTCAGCTCTTCTTACAAAGACAACGGGATTCTTTCTGTGTTGCTGTGCTCAGGTTTTGCAGTGATTTTTTTTTTTAAGCCTCTAGGTGTCTTGGACCAATTTGCAATTTGCTGAAAATTTGAAGACAGATAGTGAGCTGGTTCATCACTGATGAAAAAAGTTCCACAATTAAAATGGAAATGCAAGGTGGTTTGAAGGATGAGGTGAGAAAATACCTAGTATAAAAGTAATGTAAATTTTGTATCATGTAACATTATGTGAGGCTTACTGAAACTAATTTCTTTTGTTTTATATTCAACTTATTTTAGTATCACTTCCACAGATTTACTCTGGTGTAACTGATTTTATAATTTGGCTCCAAGAAGGATAGTGAAGAATGAATTAGCTTCAAATTGTCTTTCATTTCCTCCCCTCCCCCCTTACCCCAGCCCAGATTGGATACATAAACAGGATCAGGAGGGAGGGAGCACTTAACCTTGAACATTTACAGCAGAAGTAGAATGGTAGCGAAGGTATAAATTATTATAAAATGCCCTCTGGGGATATCAGGCAGAACTAGTTACAGATAGGTTCTGCACCTGTAGCAGATACATGCAACAAATGCAAAACAGTTTCCATGCCAGCTCATTCCTAGTTAAACCAAGAGTTCACAAGATCCATAAATCATAGGTTCTGGATCTCTGCCACTTGTTATAAATGCAAAAAGATGCAAAAAAGAAACGTGGAAAGGATGATACAGAAAGTTTATTTCAGAATGGTGTTATATTTACTTATTATCATAAATGTATGTTATCATGATATTTAAGTGACAAATGTTATTTAGCCAGTACTTAATATTGAATGCAAAAATATTTCTTTCCTGAAATGAAAAGCTTTTTTTCATATAGCAAAATAAAACCTGCCTGAGATGCCTCACTAGCAAAATCTGGATCAAAAGCAAGTTTATTCTGTGACCTTTCAGGATTTCTAAATAGAAAAGGAAACATTATTTTCAAAATCCAGGCACATTTGCTACAGGCTTCTTGAAAAGTCCCTAAGTATCATATGCCAAAGTCTCAATTTTACATTAAAAAAACTTTTATATAAAGAATTTTCTCTAAAAAATTGTAAAATAGGATTACATGATAATCTAGAGGCAGAACTGAATGATGATAGATGCCACACAATCAAAGTCCCCGCCCTGAAAAGCTTTTACCATTTTATGAAAATACTGATGCGAAAAGGCAATTAGAGTGATCAAGAAGCTGAGGTCATGATTGATAGATTTCCAGCAACTGTCTTAACTGCAAGTTTTAAACATATATTTGAAGTAAACAAAACTGCATGCATTTAAAATGGCAAGTATTCCATTTTGTCATTCTCTTGGCCCTTGATTTATTAAAAAACTGTCATGTTCCTCTTCTTAGAAGGCTTTCTGGTTCAAAGCCTCTCTGCGCACAGGTAATAGTGAAGTATTTATCTTTTAAAACCTTGAAGTAGTCATAAATAAAATAATGATTTACAGAATACATGAGACTCAGTAAGGAATCAAGACTCTAAAGGCATTTGTGGTTCCTAATGATTGTCCCATGCTGGGGCATTTACAAGTCTGCCAATAAAAAACCTTTTATTATATATGCTAGATCATGTATTTGTCTATATATACGGAATTTACAAACATGTACACATAACTGACTAACATTAGAGATAGTTACAGGCCAAATAATCTGGTAAATAACCAGAAATATAACAAAAAAACCAGAACCAAAGTTCTGCAGAGACAAGAAGATTGGTCTTAGGCAGCTAACTTGTGAATTAGGTGATTTCTGTTCTGTTCAAAAACTGCTCTGCCACAGGTTTGAATCAAATAGTAAACTCAAAGAAATCACTTTAATTCTCTTGGCCTCAGTGAACTGCAGTAACTTAATTAGCCATATGAGGATTCTGAATATAGAGCTGTTAATATTAAAGTTAAAATTGTAAAGTTGTGAGATGCGCAGAATTGTAATAACAAGGGCCATGAAAGCACCTAGGACTGGCATAATTGTTATGCTGAAATTTTTCAGGGTTGTGTTTGATTATTCAAACAAATAAAGTACAGCCATCATTGCAGAGCAGGCAGGAGGCAGGCAGTACCACACCATAACCTACTACGCTGCACATGACACAGCAACGTGCCCTTGCAGCAGAGGCAGCCACCCACACTCCGGGAAGTATTAGTAAATGGGTAGCCAGCAGGTACAAGAAGGGAAGTGATCCTTCCCCTCTGTTTGGCACTTGTAAGACCGTATCTGGACTACCGTGTCCAGTTTTGGTCTTTTCATTATAAAAGGACGCTGTCATTCTGGAGTGAGTCTATGCAAGGGTGACCAAGATGGTCAGGGGGCTGGAGAACATGATGTATAAGGAGAGGCCAAGAGCTCAGCCTGATCAGCTTGGAGCAGAAAAGGCTAAGAGGAAACTGTGGCTGAATACAACTACGTAATGGGATGATACAGAGAACACAGAACTAGACTTTTCTCAGAGGTGCATGGTTATCGGATGAGAAGCAACAGAAACAAGTTGTCACACGGGAAATTCTGATTACTTATTAGCAATTTGTTTATCACAAAATAAACACTGCAACAGGTAGCCCAGAGAAGCTGTGGAAACACTGTGCTGTCCTTGGAGGTGTTCAATACTCCACTGCACATGGCCCTGAACATCCTAGTATCAAACCTGATGTCTTGGAGCAGTGGCTTGGTCTAGATGACATCTGGGCATCCCTTCCAACCTAAATTATTTATTCTATGATTCTATTGCTGTACTACCATCAACTTTATAATGATTATCACAGTTACAAAGCTAAATAAGTCTCTTCCCCCTTTTTGGCATTTCTGAGTGCAACCCTTCAAATACCCAGCGAAGTCTTGCCACATGCCCAGCAGAGGTATTTTTCCCTTTTAGTCCCATATGGGCCTTGTGCCTCCTATATAACTGTTGTTCCCGCTTTCCTGGTTCAGCTTCGAGTGTTCTGTGTCTATTGGTGAATTCAATAACCAGATAATGTGCCTAAAGTCAAAATACTGCTTAGAAATTTGCACTTGGCAAGCTATCTTAAGCATTGCCAGTGCTTCATGATCTTCATGACTCCAGCAGATAGGAGCATACTTCAGCGTACACTGCATATTGTGGTGACTCAGTACTGACCTTTCCCCCTCATTCTAAGGTAGAAGGTACGTTCTTAGGTACAGCAACATTTCAGTCTGAAATGTCTGGGTTGTAAGAGCAACTTAGAATCATAGAATCATAGAATGCTTTGGATTGGAAGGGACCTTTACAGGTCATCTAGTCCAACCCCCCTGCAAGAGCAGGGACATCAACTAGATCAGGTTGCTCAGAGCCCCATCCAACCTGACCTTGAATGTTTCCAGGGATGGGGCCTCCACTACCTCTCTGGGCAACCTGTTCCGGTGCCTCACGACCCTCATTGTAAAAAATTTCTTTCTTAAATTCAGTCTAAATCTGTACTCCCTTAGTTTAAAACCATTGCTCCTTGACTAGCATTGGTGAGTAGACACAGTAGTCCAGGTGTGGCATCACCACTTGTCAGGCGCTGTGTCCAGTTCTGGTCTCCACAATTCAAGGAAGACACTGACAGACTGGATAGGGTCCAAAGGAGGGCCACAAAGATGATCAAAAGGCTGGAGAACCTGCCCTATGAGGAAAGACTGAGGAGGTCTTTTCTCCTTGGAGAAGAGAAGGCTTGGGGCAACCTCACCACAGTGTCCCAGTACCTAAAAGGTGACTACAAAGATGGAGGCTCTCTCATGACAGGGAGACACATGGAAAAGACATGCAACAATGGGTGCAAGTTGCACTGGGAGAGGTTTCATCTCTATGTAAGAAAGGAATTTTTTACAGTGAGAACAACCAATCACTGGAACAACCTCCCCAGGGACGTGGTGGAGTCCCCATCACTGGAGGTTTTCAAGATGCGATTGGACAGGGTGCTAGATAATCTCATCTAGGCTCTGTTTCCCATGAAAGGTTGGACCAGATGATCGTTAAAGTCCCTTCCAGCATGGGCTGTTCTATGGTTCTATGATTCTGAGTGCAACTCTTTCACCCATTTGTTGTACTTGGTTGCCAGTGCTGCCATTACCACACCGCACACTTCATGTCACAATCCAGCAGACCAAAGGTTTCGCCTGTACCATGAATATCTTTCTGCCACATAGTGTCTTCAGAACAATAAAAGGAAAAAAGCCCATGTTCTAGAAGGCTGAAGGTGGCATCCTACTGGCACCTTTGGCTTGAGTAATTTGCATAATCAGCAATTCATTGGCAAAGATCTTGGCCTCATTATCTTCTTGTGTAAGCCCAGTCATTTGTGAAACCTTTTTTCATTTCACCATATTTTGAAATTAGTAAGTTTAAGGCATTTTGTGCCTGCTGTACATGACTGCTGTACAACTAGACAGTGAAACTTGGCTTCCTACTGTACTATTGCTAAGAAATCTGAAATCTTCTGTTGGAAAGGTGACCCCAGCAACTTACATTATTGAAGAGAAGCAAAAATTATCAAGAAAAGCTTTTGCCACGTATCTTTCAATTAATCTTGTGTTCTGCACTTTGGACATATTTTGTTGTCTTCTTTTGGTGGAAATCTCTTTGAATGAAAATTTTTCCTGGTAGATCCTTTTAATTTTTTATTGGATGTTTCTTCTACCTTGAATAGACATTGAGAAAGAAATATATTTTCCTTTTTTCTCCTTTTGTGGATAGTCTTCCGCATTTGTGATGGTGTTAGGCCTTTTGCTACCCACAGCATCTGATTTCAGAGGAATATCGAGGGATAACATGCTACACTAGGTCTATGAACACATCTATCTTCCAAACCAGTTCTTATTCTGTGGTGACTACTGTATTGATCTTTCCCTTGTGAGGTCCCATAGACTGGTTCATCATCCCTGACATACAGCATTTGCATCTCCATGTGGCAATACAATCTGGCTCACAAAAACTGTCTCTTGTTTCATGGCAGGAAACAATCATTATCAATTCACAGTGCTTTTATTTGTTCTTGTCGATCACGTGAGTATTTGCTGACATTCGCTAGCGGTGACAGGTAGTCCTTGCCATCCAAGAGATGGAAGGGGAGCCTACCTAGATCAACTTAAAAAACAGCAGGCATCTGCAAGCTAGTTGAGGACGACCACTTTTGCGTCTGTCTCCTGCAATTCCTTTTCAAGCCCTGAACTCTCGGGTTCCTGTGAAATGCCCGTGTCCCTCTGAGGATTCCACCCGCACAGCCTCTGGCTCTTCCTCTTCCTGGCTCACCCGTGTGGTACTTCAGAAGCTGAAAAATTAAACTTCACCCACCTTAACGAAGGCTCGGAGAAGCCCCGAGCACAAGCACAAAGCGCGTTCCAACGGCCACCAGCCGCCCCCCGCCCCCCTCCGTCGGCCACGGCCACGGCCACGGCCACGGCCACGGCCCGGCCCGGCCCGGCCCGGCCCGGCCCGGCCCGGCCCGGCCCGGCCCGGCCCCCCACCGTGGCCGGCCGGCCGCCCGCGCGCTCCCGCCCTGCCGCCTCCGCGGGGCCCCGCCTCCTTGTTTATCCCGAGGCCCCGCCCCGCTGGCGCTTCCTTCCTCCTGGCGTCAGCTGGAGGTGGCCGTGACGTCAGGGGTCCCGGCCGCACCTCCGGGCGGTGGGGCCGAGGCGAAGCGGTGCCGGGCGGGGCGGGAGGAGGAGGGGGAGGGGGGGGAGCGGGAGCGGACGGGCGGGCGGGCGCGCGAGGCGGAGGGGGGCGCCCCCAAGATGGCGGACCAGATCCCGCTGCACCCGGTGCCGCGCAGCAGCCAGCGGAGAGCGGCCTATTACGCCAGCGCCGCCACGGCGCAGAGGCACAACAGGTACGGGCAGGGCTTCTCCCCCCTCTTCGGCCCCCCGCATCTCTAACGGCGGGCGAGGCGGTGTGTGCCCCTCGCCCAGCCCCGTGGCCCTGCGGGGCTCTGGGACCGCCTGCCCGGTCCGTGGGGAGGGCGGGAAGGGGGGTGTCGGCAGCCCCTGGCTCTTCCAGGCCTCCACGGTCTTGGCCGTCCCCCTCGGCCCCCGTGGGGGAGCGCGTCCCGCTCTTCCCTTCGCCCGGCGGCGGGGCATGGGGCCGGGACAGGCTGTGGTGGCGGTGGGTGGTGCTGCAGGGCCCCGCGGGAGGATGCGCAGGGCGTCCTCGGCCCTGCCGCTCCCGGCGCTGGCCCCGCGCCCACAGGTGCGGCCTTCGCTCCCCCGGCCCCACGGGGCGCCGCCTGCAACTCCGCGCAACTCGGGTCCCTTGCCAGTAGTTTACTTGCGAGCGGGATGCCCACGTTGTGTGGCGTATTTGGACGTCGTTAGTAAATATGCCGTGAGGTAGTTACTGTGTATTAGCACGAAAAACGTTCTGGAATGTAAGAATCGAAATAACTCCCAGTTTCTTGAAAAGTCCTATATTGGGGGTTAAGCAATTTGAAGAAGCCAGGTTAAAGGTCTGCCATCAAATTAAGTTTTCAGGCAAAGATTGAATGTTTCTTTGCTTCCCATTATTCTGAATAATTTCTAGGTATACTGTTGTGAGCAAGGAGAAACTTTGCTCCATAATTTTGGTATGTCCATTGGAGAGCACTCTTACAGTAGAGAATATGATTATAGTTAGTTGTTTGAGGGTTTTTTCTCTTCCCTTGGTTTTTGTAGAATGCTGGTTGTGGACACAAGGACTGGAGAGAGCAGTTGTAGGATCTGAAGTAAATGGACTTTCTAAAAACAGAATAGTTGGTGCTGTTGTCTTAATTCAAATACAGCAATAAGTCTGTTTTGTGAATAAAATGTATTTACTTCTTTGCCCGAATGGAATAAGTAACAGAAAAGGTAGTTTAAAACTGTGCAAAATAAGTTAGGTTTAAATTATGTTGTCTTGATTGTTAAACTAGATAAAAATATTTTTTATGAACATTCATGAGCTTGTAGGACAGCCTGCCATAGTAGTAGTTTTCCCCATCATGCTAATAGTTGAATGTCTGACAATTTGTAGTAGGTTTGTCCTCTGTTTTGAGGTAGGACAGTGTTACCTTCATCCCTGTTCCTCAGAGAATTGGAGCAGGGGAAGCTCTTTCTGGAATCTCTAAGCTTCTTAGTAGGTGTTGTGCTTTGGAAGAAAAAGGGAAAGGGGAGGATTATGTCGGCAAAAACTTAGTCCAGACCATGAAAGGTATCAGGTGATTACCCAGGAGTGTTTTGGTGATTTGAAAAATGCTATAGATATGATGGGTTGAGTTCAGGTAGATACACAGATTTATTGAATGTATGTTTGCAGGCAGTAATTACAGTTACTTATACAAACCGTTTAAAACTGGCTTTATAAGCAGATTTGGCAAACTGTAAGATCTAGCAGGGCAGTACTGATTCATTATAGATCTGTTTCTCCTGCTCTGTCTTGTTTGATCAACATCACCCTCCAAAGATTGTGCATTAAATTCCTTCTGGTTTAGATTACATTTTCAGAGTTATGGTCTTTCGTAATCTATGTACTTCTCAAGTGCAGGTGATATGTATTTAACTTACTGATCCTCCACACAAATGATTATCTCTTATTTTCATTACTTTTGTTCAACTACTTGTAGGTTTATAAAACCTTTAAAAGTTGTCAGGCATATTTATTACATTTATTTATTTTGATCACATGATTAAATAAATTGCTCTTTTGAGCTCTGAGAATTAGAATACATATACCAACCTCTTCAATCACTTTAATTCTTTATATTTTTCTTAAGGTGAGTTGAGTAGGTTGGTCATTCTCCTTCAAGAATACCATGCCCTGGATTTGTGAGAGCACCTGTTGTGTACTTTGGAAGGTGTGCTATGGACCTGTAACAAAAGCATGGGAATGCTTGTGTAGATTCTGCCACGGGTGTCTTGTGTAAAGTCAGAGAGGAAGTATGGCAGTGCAGATAGTTGAACTACAACTCATAAGTCTTATGACTCTAAGCTTGTAATTGAACTACAGCTCCTATGTCTTTAGGAATGATTTATTCCTGCTTTTCCTATCTTTATCTTCAGCACAGACTTTGAAGAAGCGTTGCATTCCTGTGGAAACTGCAGCAAAGGTCCTGATGTTGCAGATACTTATGAGTGTTGAAGTGAAGTCACTGAGGTTTCTGATATGCAGAAAGTTATCGCATGCATATATATATGCAGATTTTGCCTAGAATGGTATAAGTCATACTTCCGAAGATGTCTAGAAACAAACACCGATCAAAATATAAGAGAGTTGGTGTCTCAGGTTTAGTCCAGTACTGTGGTTTCTGGGCCCTCAAGAGTCTTTGAGTTGCTGTGATTTATTTCTTCAGTGAAGGATTTACAGTCTTTTGAAAGTCTTATACACAGATCCTTAACTTCAGTGTGGTGGTGTTTTTAACTCAAATTGATTGCCCGGCTACTGTGCAACATCAGTTAATACAACTCATCAGTTGCTAACCTTTAGTAGCCTCAAAGCTAATTTGTAGGAGGACTTCTTTTGCTTGAGCTAAGCAGTCTATAGGAGTCTTTGCCAGTGTTGCTGTAGTTTGCTTTGCAGTGAGGACAAAGACTTTCTCATTCAGTTTTTGTCCCTAATGTGCTTTGTGCTTTTGAGATTATTTTGACAGACTGATAGCACGTATTTTAAAGCTGGAACATGTTTTTCCCACACACATAAAGAAACTTTGGTACGCGCCTGAGATTGTACGCTTCTGTATAAAATTGTAGCCAGTTAAGAACCATGAAAAGTCCCAGGATGTACTTGATATATAAACATGACAAGATTAATATATTGTATATATTCACTTTGTATATGTTAAGGCCTGTTTAAAAAAAAATAATTAAAAATACATATTAAATGTTACCTATGGTTCAGTGAACACATGCATCCTGTTCTGCTTTTATTTCTGATGTTTAAGGGCAACTTACTACTTTTGCAGTAGAAATTCAGGTTTTATATCTTCTGCCATTTTCCCCTACCTTGGATGGACAGAGGAACGTGTGTGTGCTACTGTTAGAAAGTAGGGAAATTTATCTTGAAGTAAAAGATTGTTCATCTTCAAATTCATCTAAAAAAACCTTGGTATTGTTTAATATATTCAACTTGAATAGTTGTAGAAAGCTTGGGGAAAAAGAGGTGATTGATTCATCACTTGTTTCAGCACTTTGTCCTTTAGTACGAAGGTTGTTATCTACAAGAAGAACAGCTGCCTCTTGTTGTTTACATTGTGAAGGGAAAAGAGAACATCCAGGATCACCTTAAATGTGCAGGGAGACTTAACACGCTTGTTCTCATATGTTAGACTTGTATTTGTCATCGTCAGCCCCAGAGTAATCAACAGCTAAACACAGGAAGAAAGTTAACTGTGCTGTGCCTGTGTTGTCATGTGAGGTCAATGGAAGGAAAACAAGCCTGGTGGAATTTTGAAGCTGATAAGGAATTAAACAGTAGTCAACCCTCATTTATCCATAAGCAAAATACCTGGTTTGTTCAGGTGTCCTGCACTTGCTGCTGTCAGCGTATGCTTGTATTTGGCCTAATAGGGCTAAGGTGTGAGGTGTTGGGACTCCTGAGCTGGTACTAAAAAATCAGGCCTTACTAGCTGTGTCCAATATTACATAAACTCAGTTGCACTCCAGGTATTCACAAAAGTGATGTCATGAAAAACGCTCACTCACTGGGATGAATCTTCTTGCATGATGACTTATAGTATGGGTCACAGTAGTGTACTTAGAATGACCACACTAGATATGTTATGTGATTGCAGTAGGGCAAGTTGTGGAAGAGATCAGCTGCTGTTGCTTGTCTCTGCAGTTTGCTCACTGATAGAGCAACTCTGTTTTAAGGCAACCTGCTATACTGTTATTTTTGAATTCTCATTCTTTTATGTCATTAGTGAAAAAGAAAATTACATGAGAAGGAAAAAAGAACAAAATAATAGGATAATGTGTTCTTTGTCCAGATAAACGCAGGTTACTTGTTGCTTAACAACTAGTGGATTGTAGCTTATTTCATGTGAAGTATGTATAATAGAAAAAAAAAAATCTATTCCAGGCAAAATAGAAGTTTGCAGAACTCAAAGTTCACTGAGAATTCACATACTTCACTGATACTTAAAATGTCAAACAAATTTTCATATTACATAGAAAGTAAGATGATTTAATATAGTATTACTGTTCTAATGCTTTTCATTTAAATGAAAGCTGTTCCCAGCAATCTTGTAGTCCTTCTGGTTATGATTTGTCAAGGTGTTTGGCTAGGTTTCACAGTGAACCACCAAAAAATAGACACACACAAATGCCAACAGGTAATACTAGATGCATGTACAGTAATTCTGTGATTTCTTTAATTTCTGACATTGTCTGAAGTGAGCTTTGTTAAAATACTTGGATATCTGGTGCCCACTTTCAGTTGTTTTTTAGATGTGCGTGTTCTAGTTCTGAACTACAGTGTGCTTTTCATAGTTCAGATGTTATTCTTCATATTCTAGTGGCAAATTATATGCCAGGTTTTTGATATTTTAAGTGTAACAATTAAGAATAAAAACTCCCCCAAATAACTCAATGTTATTTATTGAGACCATGTAACAATCAGAGCTAATAGGAGCTAACATCTCTTGTAGAATGGTATTTACAGAAAGCTCATAACTTATTTTGCTATAACTGTGGGTCTGGAAAGCCTTGCAAAATGTCCATAATTGTTAAAAAAAAACCAAATAAAGTTTACCTGTTGCATAGGTTGTATGCAGTGACACTTGCTATTTCTTGCAGTTTTCCTAAAATGTTGCTAGTTCCTATGAATCCTTTTCCCTGGGTACTTCTGAGTGTTTAGAACAAAAGTTCTTAAAATATTTGGGCAGAGTTTTACAGGTTTCATTTTAATCTGCTGCTCTTCCCCACACACCTGTTAATTGAATGGCTCCACATATTTAATCCTGAAAATGAGTTTGAAAATGACAGATGAATCTGAAGGGTTGACAATATTGACATTAATTTGAATTTTAATATAGATTCTGTAATAAAGTATTCTGAAGATGGGACTGAATTTACTTTTGAACATTCATGTTTTAAAACTGCTGTTACAAAGTGACAGTAACTTCTTCAAACATCTGTTGCTTGACCAGAAGCAATAGATTAGTCCAGGAACATAAACTGTAAATGTTTATGTTACTTTTTTGTAGAAATAGCATTGTTAATGCTATTCATCCTACTACTCAGGATATGGTCACAGAAACTCCTAAAAGTTAAGCAACAGTGAGAGTGTGCAGGGGTGGGTACTGCTTGTTTATTGTCTGCATGTGCACTGGCACACTTGCACTTGCTCGTGGAGAAAGCTCATAACATCATCCTGGTTCCTATGGTGCTTTGTTTAAATCAGAGCCCCTGTCTTGTGTGGGTCTTTTTTTTTCTCCCCTCCTATGTGACATGCATACAGAACTGGCAACTAAGTGGATGCACCATGACAGATTAGTCTAGCCCACTTCTCTGTAGGACAATTTTCTTTGCTGGAGGTAGCAACTCAAAGTGAGATGTATTGGTTGTTACTGTGATACCAAAAATTACAAATGTTACAGGTTCAGCCAATACTTGCTAGAAGTGTCATGAACTCTGAACAACCAAAAGTGATATTCCTGATGAGTGTTTTACGTTACAGCTACTGATATATAGATGTTGAAGTGTATTGGAAATGAGAATGTATTAAAATACACAGCTGTATGTTATGCTGATATATTCAAATGTTCATTCAAATACACCTCTATCTTTTGTTTTAGCATAAAGAGGAAAGGTCAAATGTGGTGCAAAGAAATCTCTGTAGAATTGTTGTTAGAATTGTCTGTACTGTTATGCCATTCTTACAAAGTAGATTGATCATGTATATCCTTTTGCTCTTTTTACAGAAGAATTATTGCCCCCCGCCTTTTTTTACTGGCTTCACCTGAAATTCAAAGTGTTTGTCTCTTTTGCAAAGCAAAACTTCTTTTCTTTTCATTAAAAAAAAATAAAAATTGATGTCGCTGTCTTGCAGGACCTACTCTCCTTTGTCACTAGCCTTTCCTGAATTGTGGTTTTGGACAGAGATTCACTATTGTTGTTTGTAACTATGTCACTGAGTAATTTTTAGGCTGAATCTGAGATGCCATCCCTTAATTCTGATTTGTCCAACAGGGTTGTTTGCATGGCACCTTGGTACTTGGGATGTTGTATTTGTATAACAGTGCTTGGGTCTATGTTTTCAAGACTCTCTCAAGTTATGAAGTACTACTAGTTTTTAGAAAAAGAAGTTAGCAGTGAATTTTTTTTTTAACTTTCTTCTCAATGTATGTTCTATGCCTGTTGTTCACATATTCACATTTCTGGATTGCGTGTTGCTTTGTTTGCTGAAGACTTTATTCATAGGTTAATACTGCTTGTTGGGACTGGCACCTGATTTAAGATGGGTGCAGATTCTGAGATTTTTGCCTGGGACAAAGGTCCCAGTTTGATATGTAACTTTTGAAAAATGGCCTTGCCTTATGTTAATGTTTTCAGAGCTTTTAAGCAGTGTGTGTTGTCATTGTTATTTTAGTTTCTGTGGCTTTTGCTTTTCAGAGCAATCTTTGATTTAATGATGCAGGTAACCATATTACATGCATATAGAGATGCTCACAGTATTAACTGTAAAATATTTTTATGTACAATGACATTTTCATTGGTGTCATACCTGAGAAATAGTTTGTAATACTTTGTCTGCAGACATAAATTCTGATGACTTAGGAACTTTAAGTGATTTTAGTAATTAATTGCAGTTCTTTGACTCAGCATTACTTAGAACTTTATATTTGGAAAAAGTTGTCCTTATGGTTTTTTTCTGCACTGGTAATACTCTTTCACACCAAGATAGGTTTATAGACAGTCATAATCTTTAGCATGATTATTCTTGGAGTAATTATCCTGATCTGAAGCATTTTAATCATTAGGCAAAAAAATGTTTGAGAACTTCAGATTACTATTGCAGATGATGCTGTCTTTTGCAATGAGCACATGTGACTGCGTGTGCAGTAGAATAAACTGTGTAAATGTATTTCTAAGGTTGTTCATGTTTAAGCTATTATTTTTGCCCTAAATTTGCATGCCTTCCTGGTTTGTATCTGTAGTATCTAAATACAGTAATTTGTGTTGCTTGGGCAGGCATTTAGATTGCTAAGAACAGGAAGAGAAAACAATTGATTGGGCTACAATGTCAATAACAATACCCAGTGACAGTGATAAAATGCTGTTGTTGTGATCAATGATGTACCGTACTAATTAAAAATAGGGTTCTGGTGAATGTAGATGATGTTTCCTCAGGTCCTGCTGTGTATTTAGGTATTTCTGGTACCTATTTGTTAAATACAGAGACTCACTCATCTTGTCATGGGTTGAAAAAGATCTTACATTAGGATATGCGTAGCGCTTTGCGAGGTAAGCAAAGGGGAATAAGGAAAGGTGCCTTTTTTAATGAAGTCTTCATTATGCAGATCTTCTGAATTTGCTTCATCTGTATACAGCTCTGGTAAGAAAGTGTGAGCTAGGAGAGAGAGAAGGCAAATAGCATTCAGAATATTTGCTTTATGTAAGTGTCTGGTGGAACCTGTAGTTTTAGCATCTGTGATTTAAGCATTTTTTGATAAGCTGCTGATGAAAGGGAGCTGCCTTGGTAATAACTATGTAGTCTGCTTTTAGACCTTTATGTCAACAGATGTAAGGCTTTTTCCCTTAGTTCTGCATGGCAGAAGACACCAGCTTTTTTTTTCTTTTTATTGTAGTAGCTGATCAAAAATGCTGTCTTGTGTTTTTTCCAGAATATCTCTCTGCATCATTTGTAAAAGGCTGGGGGCAACTTGATTTATTTGGTCTTATTGCAGTAAATATTATTCATCTCAGTGACACACTCAGTAATAAACCTGCCTCCTTACAGTAGAAGTACTTTTTCCTTTTGACTATTTTATTGTCCAATGGATAAACATGCACCATGATGGAAGTGTTGTAATATGTTTTTAAAGATCCTGTTATGCAAGGACACAAAAGCAAAGTTAACTATTGAAACTGGGTATAAATATTCAGCTCTACAAATCTTCGGCTTCCTTAAAAGCTGTCCAAATTTTTTTTTTTTTAACTGTTGGAATACTGTAGTTAGTGTTGTCTTCCATGTAGAGATCGCTGACACACCTGTCCCTGATAACGCATATAAATTTGTAATAGCATTATTTTGTGTGTGTGTATTTATTTTTTTAGGCCAGGACATGGATTCAGAGTAATACTGATTAGGGCTGCACTTGCATTAGAGGCACAACTAAAGCTAAATAGGGACAAATAGTGGCAAGCTCTAATCAATTCTAAAAGCTTCTGAAATAGCTTTTCTGTGTTTTGGAGGAAGAGGTTAAAGGAAATTCTTTAAATTTCATGCACCCTGTAGAAGATTCTTCCTTTTTCCACTTCTTTTGTAATCTAGGAACAACACAATTGCTGTGTAGTTTAACTGAATTTACTGCTGTGTAAAGCATAGGGTGTTTGAAATTAGAGGGAAAAAGTAATTTCCAATCTTTAGAAATGCAGAAGAATATTTGAAAAAAATAAGTATATGTAATTTGATTTTTCTCAGGTAGCTTCTAACAAAGCAATTGTTGTATACTTATAAGCATGGTTATGGGTGAACATACATTTCTTAATAAAAATTTTCCTGCTGCTCTGCAGAGTTTCCTGGGATTTTTTTTTGTCACAGGACAGGATCTGAACAGTTACGTCGGTGATACAGGCAGCCTACAGCAGTTGCTGCTTTGGTGGTTTGTCCTTTAAGAAACAATTCTTGCTCTTTTATATAAATATGCCTGTCCCTTTCTTCATTATTAGCCCTAATAATGAAGGGGATGGGACATGGTCATAGTGACAAGCAGTGGTAGCTCAGCTGCCAGTAACTGGTCTTTCTCAGCTTTTCTACTCAGATGCTCAGCTGGAACTTTCTCCAGTGCTGCCTTTCTTCCGTGCTACTCTGTATCCCACAGACATCTCCTATGTCCAATTCCTGTGTAGACTCATGGCCACACATTCCTTTTTCTTCCCTCACTGGGTTTGAGAAATACTGCTTTAAGACATCAGCTTTGTTTTTCCTTCTTGTGAATTATGGTATATAGCACAAGTGATAGGCGACAAGGAAGCAGTATTTATGCAGTATCTGACACAGTACTTCTATCCTACCTGGGTCTTTTAAGCAGGCAGATAGAAAGATCCATTCTAGATACTGCTTCTGCATTTGTCAAGTGAGTAAAACCAGAAAAGCATGCAGTTGTGATTGCCCTGTCCCTTGCACCTTCCTGCTGCACCCTTGAATGTTGCTCTTTTAGAACAATGAAAAGCTGGCAGAAAATACAGAAATAATTACAGATCTAAATAGGTAGCCAGATTAGATTTAAATGAATTAACATGGTTTCCATTACCAGTTATGGCACCCATGGAACTCTGCAGCCACATCTACTCTGGCAGACAGCCGTCAAAGTGGAATGATGTAGGTACAGGTGACTTGAGGGGGCATTTTCACAGCAGATGTTTATATCAATCTCATTTAAAAGTATTTATTGTACATGGTTTCCTTCCACTTAAATCTGTTAAATGATATTCCTAATAGTAGTCAGATTTTGTTGAAAGTTGTTTAATATTAATGTTCCTTTTTTCTTAGGAAACCATATTTTTGTCCGGATAGTTGTCTTCATACCTGATTTAGTAGCACTCATGCTGAGAGTTTTGATGTCTTCACTCTGGCTTCTTTATTCATGTTGCTTTCAGTGCTTCCCTATTTTAATAAAAGTTTCTAGGATTATACTTAATTGATTTGTCACTCAAGGAAAATCAGCACTTCAAGTAATTAAGTGCAGAAAAATACTAGGTAACAAAGACATAAAGATTTTCGTCCTCATCCTAGTTATGAAAAATCCATTATTCATTATCTTATTGTTTTTAAATACTGAAGTACAATTTTCCAACACAATAGCAAAATTGCTTTTGAAACAGAATAAATTGCTTGCCAGTTCAGAGGCTGTATTTTGAAGTCAGGATTACTGAACATGATGGTGCTTATACTCATTATCTTCACTACTTGGTGAAGCTCCATGTTTAAAAGTGCAAACCTAGATACTGATTGTGGAAAAATACTTGTTTATAATATAATGGCAAAAAAACCTTAAAGAAATTATGATTAGGACATCCATGTACTCTGCAAATATTACCACATTTACAAGAGTAGATTTAAATATTGTCCATGTCTCTCTTTCTCAGCCAAGTCTCTCTCCCATAATTCTCTTGCATTAGCATGTTCCTTCAAGAGGGACTTTAACCATGTTTGCTGTGTTACCTTAGTATATAAAGGATATTATTGTCTGAATCAGACACTTGTTAACTTTGCACAGAAGTAAAAGGGATCTGTTACTTTGCAATGTCTTACTGTATACTCCGGTACAGCTAGCAGATTGTGATTTCACTGGATGGTGTTACAAATACACTATTAATTGTTCGGATGTCTAAAAGCAAAACACAATGCAATGGAAAGCTCTACGTTAAAACTGTGATAACGTAATTTGCAAATTTAACTAGGAGAGATTATAAAAGTATTGAATGTGAATCCGTTCAAACACAGGCCTGTCTTACTGGAAGTCTTAGTGTAAAGTAATGTCTTTAAGTAAAGTAATGATGATTGATAGCAACGGGAATGGAAAACGTATTGCCAGATTGCCATATTAAACTAAACATCAGATGCAGCTTTTTGCAAACAACATTGTGAAGATCAAGTTTTTCATGTTTGTTTTAAAGTTTTTCCCCCCCTTTTTTTTTTTCTGAAGTGGATACTGGTCTTAATAATTCTGAAAGCATTTTCCATGCCATATTTTCACATAACTAACTTTCTGGGAACTCATAACTTTTAACAAATTTATGCAGTTCTTTAGTTTGAAACTTTTGTTGTGTGTTCTGCAGTGTGGTTGTGCTTTTGCATCATGTGAAACAGATGAAGTTTTTTCTTCACAAGGTGTAACATGCCTAAGGTTCCAATACTCAGTTGACTTGCAGCTGGGGGGGATGGGGGGTGTGTGTTTATTATTGTTCCTAGTTATGCATTATTTTCTAGTCTGGTCTGAACAAATTGTTAACATCCCTTAATGATGTCCCATACCAAGTGATTCAAAGGAGATGCAGAAATAAGGGCATCACCTGCCAGCCAAAAGAGGAAGTGTCTAGCTAATGACTGGTTAACCAATAGTGGGTTTGTTGTGGTTTTTTTTTCCTCTCCTTCCTTATTAGATCTTCCTTCTTAACTGTGTTGGTACCAATTTATTACATGGCCGGTATAAAGTATGTGGTGTACTTTTTCAATAGAAATCTAATACAACAATACAATCCCCCCCCCCCCCCCCCCCCCTTCTGGCATCTAAAAAGGTTAATAACTGCTTTAATATATTCCTGTATACAACAGGACACAACACAGAAAGTCTAGGGGAAAAGGAAATGGTTTCAGATTTTTGTATTAAATATACAGTAAGTTGAGAAAATGCAAATCCAGTGATGGTGCTTTTTCATGCTTAGTCCTAGTGTTTGTAATGTTACTTTGTTTTAAAAATATTGCGTTTGTCTATCAAGATTTTGAATACTGCTTGGGGTGCTGTTCTTTGTCAGCAGAACTACCCCCTGCTCAAGCCAGGCCACTTAGAGCTGGTTGCCCAGGATCACATCCAGACAGTGTTTAAACTCCAAGGATAGAGATGCCGCAACCTCCCTGGGCAACCCTTGCCAGTGCTCAGTCATCCTTATGGTAAAAAAGTGTTTCCTGGTGTTCAGACAGCACCTCCTGTGTTTCAGTTTGTACCCATTGCCTCTCATCCTGTGACTGGGCACTACTGAAGACAGCCTGGCTCAGTCGTCTTTGCAACCTCCCTTCAGGTATTTATAGATGTTAATAAGATTCTGCCCATGCCTTATCTTCTCCAGGCTGAGCAGTCCTAGCTCTCTCAGCCTTTCCTCATAGGAGAGATGCTCCAGTCCCCTAATCACCTCCATGGCCCTTCATTGGACTCTCCAGTATGTCCATGTCTCTTGTACTGAGGAGCCCAGTACTGGGCACAAGAATCTAGTGTGTGGCCTCACCAGTGCTCCTCAACAGCGAGGAGACCCCTTGCTGATCAGAGGCGAAGGGTCTTCTCCCTTGACCTGCTGGCAATACTTTGCCTAACACAGCCCAGGATACCAGTAGCTTTCTTTGCGGCAAGGGCACGTCGCTGGCTTATGTTCAACCTGGTGTCCACCAGGATCCCCAGGTTCTTTTCTGCCAAGCTCCTTTCCAGCTGGGTAGCCCCCAGCATATACTGGTGTGTGGGGTTGTTCCTCACCAGGTGCAGGACATTGTACTTCTCCTTGCTGAGCTTCCTGAGGTTCCTGGCAACCTATTTCTCCAGCCTGTCAAGTTTGCGCTGGATGGCAGCACGACCCTCTGGCCTATCAGACACTCCTTCTAGGTTTGTGTCATCTGCAAACTTGCTGAGGACCTCTGCTCCATCCTCTAGATCACTAATGAAGATGTTAAACAGGACTGGACCCAGTATGGATCCCTGGCTAGTGGATATCCCAGTATGGATACATGGCTAGTTACTGGCCTCCAACTAGACTTTGCGCCACTGATCACCACCCTCTGGGCCTGGCCATTCAGCCAGTTTTCAGTCCACCTTGCTGTCTGCTCATCCAGCCCCTGCATCAACAGCTTGTCTATGAGGATTTTATGGGAGACAGTATCAAAGACCTTACTGAAGTCCAAGTAGACACTATCCACTGCTCTCCCCTCATCTACCAGGCCAGTTATTTCATTGTAGAAGTTATCAAGTTGGTCAAGCCTGACTTCCCCTTCGTGAAACCATGCTGGCTACTCCTGATGATTTTCTTGTCCTTTGTGTACCTGGAAATGGTTTCCGGGATGAGCTGCTTCATCACCTTCCCAGGGATCATGGTGAGGCTGACAGGCTTGTAGTTCCCTGGGTCCTCCTGCTTGCCCTTCCTGAAGATAGGAGTAGCATTTGCTTTCCTCCAGTCTTCAGTCACTTCTCCCAGTTGCCATGATTGATCAAATATTATTGAAAGTGGCCTTGCAATGACATCTGCCATCTCCCCCAGCACTCATTGGTGCATCCCATCAGGGCCCGTAGGCTTATATATATCCAGTTTGCTTAAGTGTTCCTTGACCTTATCCTCATTTTCCTTGCTTCAGCCTTTCCCCCTGCTCTCTGACACCTGGGACTCCTGAAAGCCAGTCTTGCTAGTAAAGACTGAAGCAAAGAAGGCATTCAGTACCTCAGCCTTTTCCGTATCCTGTGTAACCAGGTCCCCCATCTCATTCAGCAACAAGCCCGTGTTTTCCCTAGTCCTCCTTTTGTCACCTATGTACTACAGACTTCTTGTCTTTGACATCCCTGGCCAGATTCAATTCTGTTTGGGCTATAGCTTTCCTAGCTTTGACCCTGGATGCTTGAACAATATTTTTGTATTCCTCCCAGGAATACTTCTACCTCCCATCCTTACTTCTACCCTCTGTGCGGGTCCTTTTTGTGTCTGAGTTTGGACAGGAGCTCCTTGTTCATCCAGTCAGGCCTCTTGGCATTTTTGCCCGACATCCTGTTCATTGGGATGGAACTCTCGAGCTTGGAGGAGCTGATCCTTGAATATTAACCAGCTTTTTTTGGGCCCCTCTTCCCTCCAAGGCCTTATCCCATGGGACTCTTCCAAGCAGTTCTTGAAAAGGCCAAATGTGTTCTCCTGAAGTCCAGTGTTGTGAGCTTGGTTGCCACCGTCCTCCCTGCCCTCAGGATCCTGAACTCCACCATCTCATGGTCACTGCAGCCAAGGCTGTGTTTGACCTTCACATCCCCAGTGAGCCCCTCCTTGCTTGGTGAGCATGAGGTCTAGCAGAGCACCTCTCCTTGTTGCCTGCTCTAATTACTTGGAGGAAGAAGTTGTCAAAGCACTGCAGGACCCTGCAGGATTGCTTATGTACTTTTGTGTTGTCCCCCCAGCAGATATCAGGGTGGTGGAAGTCCCCCATGAAGACCAGGGCTTGCAAACGTGAGGCTGCTCCTGTCTTGTCTGTAAAGGGCCTTATCTGCTTGTTCTTCCTGTTCAGGCGGTCTGTAGCGGACACCCACTATAATGTCACCTTTACCTGTTCTCTCTTTAATCCTAACCTAGAAGCTCTCAGTTGGCTCCTCATCCATCCCCAGGCAGAGCTCCACACACTCCAGCTGCTCTCTCACATAAAGGGAATGGATTTTTGGTTTTGTTAATTACTGTTTTTATAGAGAGTGTTTTTAGGTTGCTGTGGGGAAAGTGGGACAGTCCTGGGACGCACATTGTAAGAGAGGACTATACAATACAAATTCATAAAAATAAAATGTACTGATTCTGTGCCAAACACTCATATTTTTTTGTGACTTAATCCTTTTTCTTGTTTTTTTTTTTTTTTTTTTCCTGAGCTCTAGGAATTACTCTTCACTACTCACAGTGCAAGAATGATTTCAAGGTAGCTAAATTGCATATTACACAAAGAATAGATTGATGATAGTCTACTAGTCTTCCGAACTGTAAAGTATTTGAGAAATTTTAAAAATACATATGCAGAACATCTTTTGATTTATTCTAGTCAGATACTTTTTCATCAGCTGTTCCTATTTAAAGACTGCTTAACTACCATTGTTATTGCATACAAGTAGATGATCTTTGCTTGACTATAATGTTTAATTCCTTTTAAATTTTTCTTCTAATTAATATCCTTATTAGTCCTTTTAATAGTCTGTGAAAGGAAACCTGAGTAATAGTGCAGTTTCTTTCAGTAATCTTCCCAATGGTATAAAAATATGAACTGAATAAGTTACTTGGTTTACATGCACTTAGGGGAATTTTCTTCTCGAATATTCCAGTGTTTTGTCTTGGCATAAAAAGCCTTCTAGAATTGTAAACTTGAAGTGATTTCTGGAGAGGAAAGGACCATTGTTAGCTTAGTGATGTTTCCATAGGTCCCACAGGCAAATCTGTTTTGACTCACTGAATGTTTTTTGTGTAGGATTATAAAAGTAACTATAATGTTTTAGTAATTAAAACTAAGATACTCATGAGTTGGGTAGAAAGTGTGACTTAAATAGAGGCCTGCGCACACAGGAATGGACATGAGGAAAGCGAGTTGAAGAAGCTCAGTGGAAATTTAAAGTCTGTACTTCCATGAAAACTCAGTCATTTGCATCTGCTATAAACTTTGCCAAAAAAATTCTGTTTAGTGAAATCTTACAAAGAATCCTTTGAAAAGTATGAAGTTTCAGCTCTGTATATACAAATTATATAAGAAAGAAGAATTTCCCTAGAATGATTTATACTATGATTGACAATGATTGATTGCAGGCCATTTTTGCTGTATTACACATTTTTAACTCAAACCAGAATTTCTTGTTGATGTGTTAGCACAAATACATGAGATGTTTAGATGAAAATATCTCTCTAATAAAATTCCATATGGCAAAAATTAACTTGTTACTTTAGGAGATTCCTGGTAATAAAAAATGATGTATTGGCTATTTGTTTAGTGTTTTTATTTCATTTTGCCAGGTACCAAGTGGAAGATGAGTCCTCTCATTTGGATGAAATGCCACTAATGATGTCAGAAGAAGGCTTTGAAAACGATGAGAGTGATTACCATACTCTACCAAGAGCCAGAATTTCTCAGAGAAGAAGAGGCTTAGAATGGTTTATCTGTGGTGGCTGGAAGTTCCTTTGCACTAGGTTTGTGGCATACCAGTACTTTTTATTTAACTATTAAATGAATTAAGTAAATAGTAACTGTGTATTGTGTGATAGGTACAGAGTACGGGAACACAATATTTTGCTTGTTATGCACCTTTTGATTGCTTTGCCTGCATTTTCCCTACTAGGACATGACTAGCCATTAATAAAAAAAGTTCTAAAGAGCTGCTGCTGTGTACTTCTGTCTGCTTTGCTGATTTGCAAGAAAAAGAGAGGCTTTTAAGAGAGATCATGTACTAAACTTGTGCTAGTCTGAGGTCCATAATATGGCATATAAGCCTAGTCCTCACTTCTATTCAAAACCACATCAGGGTAGAGAGGTTAAAACTTTCTTTTACTTTCGAGGACATTAGTGCGTGAAGTTGATAATATATGAATTTTATTGATGTTGCTGAAAAGAAAAAGCAAATTAATGAACTAATGATTAGTTAACACTTCAACTTTAAAGGTTAAGGAATACATGTAACTGGTGGCCTTGGAGTGAATTACAGCTGGAATTAGCTCTTGTGATTTGGTTCTTATTTAGAAACTTTTTGTACTAAACTCTGCTGTGTGCGGTTGCCTTCGAATAGTAACTTTCTGATTAATTGCTAGCAAATTTCTAAACACAGAAATTGCTATTAGGATAATTAAGAGTGATGGGGGTCTTTTATCTTGAATGATAAAATCTGAGAATTGGTCAAGTGAAGTGAGTGGAGCGTTTTCAGTGAACTTAAATGATGAATGCTTTTACTGGCGTATGATTTTAGAATTGATTTAGCTAGAAGTCTTCACAGGTGGTTTTCATGGTACTTAATAAATTCCAAGAGGCCTGATACTGTTGTTTTACCTAAGCAAAGCTGTATTTGTGCACCTTCAGTTTTGAAATATTTTGTTATACAGCTTTACTATTTGCGGAAAAATACAACCTGTGTTGATTTCTTTTTTTCTGTAATGATTTAACAAAAACTCATGGATTATTAATTTTCTTATAGGGAATAAGTGTTTGGAAAGTAGCAGGAAGGAAGTAAGGTAGCAAAGTTTACAGAAGCAGCATTTGTATATGTAAATGATTTTTGGAAGTGATGTTTCTGTTTACAGAACTACCATTTTAGTTTTTAAACATTTTTAAATGTTTAAAGAGGTTGTTAATCTTTTGGATGTATCTTAAGATTGAGATACCTTTCAAACAATATACTGTAGGTGAGTTCAGCTCTTTTAAGTATTAGTGAGTATTGGTTACTGCGATTACATTCCTGTAAGTTTCGTGAAAACAGGTAGACCAGTAAAGACTGCACCCTGTAGTTGCCCTGACAGAGAATTTACAGTGTTTGGATAGAGGCAGGCAATTGCAAGATGAGTTTGTTGAAACTAATTAACAATCGGAAGAGAATGTCACAAGAAAGTGTCCTTAGTGCTGAGGATTGCAAAGTTTCATGTTCTTGCTTGCTTTTTAAAACTGATAGGTACATCTCAGCTTTAAGTGGAGCTCAAGCCTAGAAACTTTCAAACTTATTAGAACTTATTAATTAAAATACTTGAGCCATATTTGTGATGGATTTTTGAGAATTAAAAGAGCAAGGAAATTGCATTATGGATTCATTATTTTGCTACATCTTATACATATTTTACTGCTAATGTAGGTGTGTAAAAAGAAAAGCCCTCACTAAGAAAGGGGCTCTGGAGGAGTATGACTTCTGCTTTACTGATTTCCTCAACTGAATTTGGATACAATAAAGAGTCCATTCAGTTTTGTATTTATACCTAGAGGCATTTTAATCACATCAATGTTTTCTGTAACAGAACATCATAGCAGATAATTTTCATTTTTCATGGAAAAAATAAAATCTCTATTTAAAAGAAAAAGCCACCAGATCCTAGCAGAAGGTTGAAATTTCAGTAGGATATCAGCAGGCAGAGAATACTCCCACAAGAAGGGTGCAGACATCTGCTTAGATGAGGTGGGGAAAATTAACTGGAAGGAGGGTGAATCCTATCTTATCTACTGGTCCAGTCAGGCTGGATAAAAACCTCAGCTTGGGTGAGCACTTCTGAGTGAGTATGTAAATACCTGTTGTGGTGATAGGGAGGTTTCTTCTGGGCTGAGAGCACCACTGAGGCTTTGTTATTGATAAAAGTCAGGGATGTGAAGCCGGTATTAAGTTATTCTTTTTGATGGTTTCTCATTATAATAAAAATTTATGAATCTTTGCTGGGGCCCACAGAATACTAGAGTTTTTGAAATGCCTATTTGCAGTTCATAAAGTTGCCTAGGATCATGCAGAAGATCATGCAGGAAACCTGGAGGCTACTGTATTGTCATACATACAGTTATTACTTACACTGTGTAGTAGAATGAGTTTCACTGTTTTTACGTGGTGTAAAGTATCAGTTTGGGATAGAATTGGGTGTTGATGCCTTCACACTTGAAATGGAGAGGAACATGTGAAAAAACAATTTTCATGTGTGTTGACGGTGGATTATACATGTTATGCAAACAACTGAAAGTTATTTCCAGAAGGCAAACTGCATTCTTTTAAGTGTAATGTGAGATTAAATATAACGTAGCAGTTTGAAACCTGTTCAGTTGAACAGAATTTAGAATTTCACCCTGCTTTTATGGAAATTAGTATCTCAGGTGTGAGACTGGGTGAGGTTGAAATCTCAGCTTCCACATCCAGAATTTCCTTTTGTGCTTTAAACTAAATTGTAAATTTTTCAAAGCTGTGACAGAAAGATGAACACAATAAAAGACTAGCCATTTGTCTGGAGCCAAGCTTGGGGGGCCCCTGATTTCTTTTGGGTTCTCAGTGAAAGTCTTGTGTTTGTGTTCAAAATCACCTTACTTGTTGCAAACAAACAAAACCCCCTATACCCACTAGGTTTTTTTTGTCTGTCTTGCATTGTTAGGATTAATCTCATTTTTGTGAGAGGAAGTTTTCCATCTCTTCCTTTGCAGCTTTAGAATTTTATATTCTATAGTTTTTTGTTGCTACATCACAAACTTACGGTTTAGTTGAAAAACTTTTGCCCTTTTGGCAGGAGCAAATATGGAAGGTTTGACAAAGTTCACTGTACATTAAAATTGATTTTGTAAAAATCCTGTATTCAGCTTTTAACTTCTGTTTAGACAATAGACTTGTTGATTGGAACTGAATGGCGTGAACTTTATTTGCAAATCTGCAGCTCTTTAAACAGTTTTTACATCTGCAAGAAAAAAATCATAATTAAATCAAATGTTGTCTTTGATTTTGAACAAACTGAAGACTTAATTCAACCAGTATAACTTTTAACTTCAGAAACTGCTTATTTCTTGCTTTCATAGCACAGTTAAAAGAAAACTTTGTGATATAGCAGGTGTTTTGTGGCTGTAATCATTTCTCCTTTAACTTACAAATTCTCTTCAAGCTTGTGAAATTATAATGCACATAGATCAATACTCTGGAGTTCTTTGGGATGGATTGATTTCTTTCTCATGAGATTTACATTCCACTTGTTATCAAAACCCACTTTGTCCCTATGAAAATGGTGCCATTGAATGGCATTTCCATATGAAGTGAAGGGGATATCAAATGCTCGGATTAATTTGGGCTCTAAGATGGCCTGTACGCTTTCAATTAATCTGCAACACATTTGTTATGCAGAAGCATGGGAAAATGCTGATCTTTTAAGAATGACATGACCACTGTGTTGCTTTTGGCCTGATTACTGAAGCTACCTGTTGAGTACAATAATTACAGTATGTTTTCTTTGCAGAACTACTTTCTGCTACTTAAAACCTAATAAGGAAAAGCTGACCCTTGCAGACAATATAGAGCTTTTATGTTATCTTTCCTTTCTGATGAAGTGCTGTTTTGTGTAAGATACTGGCAGTTAAGCTTGTAGGATAAAAGTAATGAAAAGAGAAAATAAAAAAAGCCTTTATTATTAGAGCTGCAGAGTCAGTTGAGACTTTTACTTTAGCTTTTGACTTAGAGAGATACGCTCTATTTATGAAAAAGTTAAGGGTTCTTATTTAACAATTACTCCAAGGTGGTTTTTTTTTTTAATATGGCATCAGTTACTAATATGAAGACTGTGGTTATTGTTCCTGCAAATTAAAAAAAAAAGTACATTAGGAAGCAGGTTGGTAAAAAGCCAATTAATAGATATACCTTAAAGTTCTTTTATCAATTAGTTCATTTATTCATATATACAATCTGTTGTATTGATATAGGCACCATGGCTTATAGCTAGCTTAATTAAAAAAGCTTTCTGTGCATGTGTTGAATTTTCTAGGCAAGGGCATTTGAAATAAATGCTTAAATCAATAAACAAGAATGTGATTTTTAATCGCTGAATCCATAGAATAATTTGTGGTTTTACATTAAAGATTTCAGGAAAATCTAAAGTGTGTCTTGATCGTGCTACATCTTACATTATATTTTTAGGATATTTGAAGCTCGGAGAATGCTATTCTGATTTATCTCCTGATGTTTCTTTCATACAAATTTAGTGGGTACACAAAGCCCATGAAAGGGTCCCTACCCTTGCACATAAATAGTTTCCATATTGGGGAATGTTAATTTGAGAACAGATTAAGTATGTGTTGGGTGTTGATAAACTGAGTTTCAAAAATATTGGGTAGACTTCATTGTTCTTAAAAATCTGAATTAATGTAAATTGATTAGGATTTCTGAGGCCAGCATGTCCACCTCTTATTCTTCCTGTGATATAACAGTGATTACTGCTGAGACTGTAAATGGCAAAATCTAACTGATTTTTACTTTTAAGGTAGTAAAACTCATTTGAACCATTATGATACCGATTTGGGCATAACCTGTAATATTTCCATCATCTGAGATTTTCTTGTGTCTGAGAACTTGAGTGTTCTCAAGTGAACTCTGTGTCAGTCAAATGCCCTTTATTAAAGGTATCACAGTTGTTTCCCAGTCAGACATCATTCTTGTCCTGTATTTTTTGGCATTTGCTAAACTAATGGTCATTATGACATCTGTTTCAGCTTCTCTGTCGATCTGTAATGGAAAAAGTAGTTTCAAGAAGGGGAAAGTCTGTGGCAAAGAAAGCAGTATAATTCAGTTGCTTTAGTCAAATGTTTAATTTTAGCAATAGAAAAGTCCTCAGTGTCTGAGGAAATTATTCTACAAAAGAGACTGTGCCTAGTTAAATGTTCAGTCTGTTTACAGTTTAAATTCAAAAACCGGTTTAAGCAATGCAAGATTTCAAAGGCTGTCAGGAAATTTCTGTCTATGGGCTTGTAGACAGAGGCTGTCATGCTTGTTCTCTTTCTCCGGAAAAAATTATTTTCCTTGGAAGTTTTTTGCTGCAGATCTGTCTCAACACTTCTTACTCTACAGCTAAGCTGTTTCTTCCGTTTGTATTGTCCTCTCCACCCCCTGCCCTGGAAACTAATATGTTTAAAGCTTTAATTCCACTAGCAGTTTTATCAAGTGTAAATCCAATCTGGCACTGAGTGGAATTGTTCCACCTTCTCCTGCAAGCACATAGCCTGCATTGTTTCAACTATCTTTACTTGATCTTTACACTGTAAAGTTTGGGGTGGATCTAACTGAAAATAGTCCCCCTTTTTATTATGTGTTAGTTTACAGCTGAATCAATTTACAGGTCTGGTTTACCCATGCAGTTGTGTGAGTAGTTGTGTCAGCATAAGGGACGGGGCAAGAATCCACACCTTCGTTATGGGAGGAGAGTGGTACTTGCCATTTCAGCAGCAGCAGGATAGGCTCACAGCCATTAAATTGACTGTGGAACCATGACATAAAAAGGCTGCTGGTCATTTTGCTTTAAAGACAAATTTAAGTAATGATCAAGGTAACTTGATTTTTCTGACTTTTATGTTACTAAATAACAGCGCTGAATTTTGAATGTTGAACACTGTTACAATTTTTACTATAGAATAATTCTTTGTCACTACTTAAAAGTGACGGGAAAAAGTTGCTGAACGGGCTTATATTTGTAACAAAAATAAAATGCATGTTTACATAGGATCAAACCAAATTGATGTCCATCCCATAGTGAAAGCTTCAGGGAGGAGATCTTAAGAATCGAGCATTTAAAATTGAAGTGTTTTAAATGGCAGCTTGTGAGTATCGGTGTAGTGGCATGTCCACAACAAAGTGAATGTTGCTTTGAATGATTTTACTATTGCATAACTTCTAGCTTTCTTTAAAAAGAGCCTGCAACTTTGAATTCCATTTGTTCTTTGGCAAAATTAGTTTGTAATAGGCCTGGGATAATGGAGGCTACAGACAGGAACATTTTAAGTGGGACTGTGGTGATGTAAGCTAACTATCAGCCTTCCTTCCCTGCATATTTGTGTGTATCATGATTCTGTAATTGTGGAAAAACAGAATAGGAAAGGACCTTAAGAGGTTGTCCAGTCAATTCCTTGCCTGCACATAGGATGAATTATACCTGTCACTTATGTCTGATTTAACCAGATCTTAGAGACCTGCGGTGGTAACAATTCCAGCCTCCTTAAGTGTTCTTTCCACCCTAGTTGTTAGAAGCATTTACTCAATGTCTGTAATGTCGTGTCCCATCCCCCCTCCCCAAGTTATTTGCCACAGTTGAAGTCTGTCATTACTTAATCATGATGGACCTAGAGAGTAACTGTCCCTTTTGTCTTTGCAGCTGTTTCTTATGTACTTGAAACCATATTAGGTCCACACTCAGCCTTCTCCGAACATCTCTGTTTCTTTCGGTGTATCTGGTAGATAAGCCTGCCCTGCTTTCTAGACCTGTAATTGTTTTATTGCTCTTGTGTGTGGTCTTTGTTTTCCCAGTAGGCCTGTTTGTTGAAATTTGGGATTCAAAATGGTATTGTAAGCCAACTGAGATCTTGCTAGCACTGGATTGAGTAAAAGGGAATACATTCATGACTTGCTAGGAGTATGCCTGTCCATGCTGACCAGATGTATGCCTTCTTTTGCACATGTATATCATTCTCATGCAGTAACTGAGTCCTTCTCTTCTGAGCTGCCATCTACTAACTCTTCCAATTCTGTATTTGCATAGTTGATTATTTCTGTGTGAATCTACTATGTTGCGCTTTTGCCTATTTAACTGTGTTCTATCTCTTCCAGGTAGTTTTTCCAATCTGTCGAGACAGATTTGAATTCTAATCTCCTCTTTGCATGTACTCCTGTCTGTTCTAGCTTTCTGTTTTCTTGAAAAATGAAGTATTCAATAGTCAATTACCCAGTAAGTTCTAGATAAAGCTTTGCAGAACTTAACTGAAATTATTTTTGTTTTATAACAAGCTACTCTGCAATTATGATTTTTCCAACTATGTTAGTTCCAAGAATATGTTCCTTTACTTTCCTTATGAGCAATATCTTGAGACCTAAGTTTTATTAGAGACACAGAATCATAGAATGATTTGGCTTGGAAGGGACCTTTAAAGATCATCTAGTCCAACCTCCCCGGCCATGGGCAGGGACATCTTTCACTAGATCAGGGTGCTCAAAGCCCCAGGAGTCAAGAGAGGACATCTACTCTCAAGCAGTAGCATCTAGTTCTTCTCAGAGGGAAATTAGTTCCATTTTAGAGGTTGCTCTTGACGTGTCAGTGTTGGTTATGGCTTTCTGTTTTCTTTCAGGTTTGTACAAATACATACAAATAGGTTGACTATACAGAATTCATCTGGGAAACAATGCTGAGGTGACTGAATTGTAATATTCCCCTCTTGTTCTGAGCAAAATCCTTTCTGTTGGTTTGAATACAATTTATGAGAGCTTCCTAATGGTTAATTTTTTTCCTTGCATCACAAATATTGTCAGTATATTAAAAAACCTCACTAGAAAACATGTGTCACTTTCCTTCACCTTGAACTTCACCTGCTGATGTAGCTGAAATCCACCATGACCAGCTAGGTCTGTGCTTCAGCTGCGGTAGGTGCTCACAGAAGGCCTGTCTGCTCAGTCTTCCTGATTCACCTCCCTAAACCAGACTCCCAATGTGATTAAGGCACCTCCCCCCAGTATTAAAAAATGCAGAGAAATTCTCCTTTAACTTACAGGATTGTAAAACAAGTATATACAGTGTATGTCAAACCTGCTTTTCTTTCCAAACCATCTGTACTCATCGGTGTTGTTAATCCTCCCCTGTGGATAGTCCTAGCAAGTCTTAGGCCGATTATATTATGTGAGTTGAGTCACATCCCGGTTTGTTTCTTGTTTTACTGTTGTTAGTAATTAGTCTGCTGAGCCTCAGTGGCATCATTCTGTTTGCCAGCCTTTTGTTGTTCCTACATTGTGATCTCATCCCACCATTCCTGTGTCCTTGTCCAAATTGCAGTTGTTTAAACGTGGCTGTAAGCTCTTCCTGTCTATCTCATTGCTCATAGTTTAAACCCTCTTCAGTAGATCTGTAAGCTGGTTAGGCAAGGATGTTCTTCCTGTCTCCTGTGAACTGAAGTTCACCATTGCAGACCGTCATGCGATCTGCATTTATGTCGGTTTGCTTTTTTTGGTTGAAAATATTTGACAGTGTGTCATTAGGTATGCTTCCCTGTTATGTCTCCTATAGGCAGTCTTATGGAGGAAACTAAGATTTGCAAATTAAATGGTAATTGTATACAAAGCTGTTGAAATTTTTCAAACTTTTTCTAACGGAAGCCTTATTTCCTCTTCAATCATTAGCATAATTTGAGTATCAGTACTACAAGATAAAGAATTTAGCCGAAGGACTGTAAGGCGTGATGGATGAGTTAATTATTTAACAGTGGGAGAATTTAGTTACTGCTAATGCAGACTTGTATTAACTAGAATTTTTTTGAACCTGTGTCAGGGCAAGGTGTAGTGAAACTTGTCATTATTTTATTAGCATTTCCTGTAAAGAATGTGCAAGTGTTTATATATGTATATGTCTGAATGAGTTGAGTACTTTGTAATTGCCCTGAATATTACAAGTTAACTTCATGCTTGTATATTTAGATGTGGCAAAAATTTTTAAGCCTATTTTTCTTAGGTATTTGCCTTTAGGGTTCCAGGTTTGGAAACAGTAATCACATACAGAAAACTTTTAGTTTTAAAGTAAACAATTGTTTTTCTTTTCAGTTGTTCTGATTGGCTCATAAGCATTTGCCGAAGAAAGAAAGAGCTGAAGGCTCGCACAGTGTGGCTTGGGTGTCCTGAAAAGTGTGAAGAAAAATACCCCAAAAATGCCATAAAAAATCAAAAATACAACATCTTTACCTTTATACCTGGGGTAAGGCTGCTGACCATTTTTTGGTGTTGGGCTGACTATATGTTCCGTAGTGTTTTTTGATGATTCTACAAAAAGATAATTTTATTTGCCCAGATTCTTCTCTTTCTTTTTACATTTATCTTGATGTCTTCAATTAAAATTGACAGTTGAGAGCAAGGCTGCTTTTTTCTAAGTTGTTTTGCTTTCAAAGGGATATTTACTAAAGAAGTGTAGTGTGTATGATTGAGTGGTTGGAATTCAGTGAAGCTTTAGAAATTTGAGATGGTTTTCCTTGCACTTTTCTATTCATCTCTAGAATTTGTAATTCTCTTTTTAAAAACAGAAACACTTCTACACAGTCAGTTGTGAAAATACTACAAAGCACTGACTTCAATTGAGAAATAAATAGTAGAAAATCACAGTGTACTCCCATAGATATTTTCTCATACTCCCTGCTATTGAAAGTGTAATAAATAATGTATTCTGAAACAGGCAACTCCTTAAAGGACAAAAGCAACCCACCTCTTCAATTTATATGACAAGTAATGCCTAGTTTCATAAACTAGTACTTTTCAGAGTTATATTTCTTATTGCAGTTTTAAAATTAGTGATGTCTTTTTGATTTTGAACTCAATTCTCCAGACAATACTTTTCTGTGGAGTGGAAGGTGTTTTTGTCTTTTTTTTTTTTCTAAGAAGCCATATTGCATCTTAATTTCAATTTTTTGCCTATAATGTTCACAGTGTATATGAAGACAAAAGAGACATTACAGTTTTGTCGAGTTCATGCTTTTAAAAATATTTGTTGTTATAATGAAATATAGCAATAGAGAAGACAATTTTTGAAGCTTCAGTAGTTAAAACCTAAAAATGTGTGCTGCTGTGATATAAATTCTACTAATACACTTTTACTCATACTTTTATTAATACCGTCCAAGGGTCCTGTGTCCCATTGCAAAAACTGTCTTCTAAATTTGAATACAGACATGCTTTGTCTTAAATTTTTTATTTAAGTGATCATGATGGTTTATAAGAGTATTGATTCTGTTCTTCTGGCCTCTTTGGTCCAGTGACTGGCAGGTGCTTTCTAATACATTCCTTTATTAAAACAAAAAAAAATTAATGGCTTTGTAATTAAGACTGATCTCCTGTCAAAGAAATAAAATGTCACTTATCACAGGTGGATAAAATATTCTCATCTGTATTGAAAGAAGTAAATGTTTTCTTCTGAATTTTAAATTATTAAATACACTGAAATTAGTTAAGCCACATATGCTTTCCTAAAGGTCACAAAATTCATTAAGCATATAGTAAGCCATTGATTATTGTGACTAGAAATCTGCAGTATAGATTACAAATCCTAAACTAGATTCATGTTTCCTATAGGGATCAGCCATAGCTTGCAATTACCTGTTGAGAGAGAGAATGTATGTTCATTTTTGATCTTTTGAAAGTCTCGGTTTTTACAGTATAGGCAGAATCAGATTTTTATTTTGGTGATAGTACTTGGAAACTCAGTAGAAACTTCAAAAAGAAGTGAGATCCTAAATGTAAAGCCCAATAGTTGGTGAAAATAAAATGTTTCTAAATTTTAATTTTAGTCATAAATTAACACTTTTCATTGGTTAGAAATACTGTGTAGCTATCTGGTTTTTATGCTGTTCCACTACAAGTAATTTGTAGGGAACATAGTTGTATTGGTTCCAAACCCATAAATACGTCTTATGGACTCCAAATATGGAGTCATAAATATTGACTCCAATGATTTATCCTGGTTGAAATTTTCATCATGTGAAGTTTTGTCTTCTGTTTAGAGTTGTATCTTTTTTAACGTTGCAGCTGGCAATGGGTAATATTAAATTATTTCATATCAAAATACAAGCTTAAAATACTGTTTAGATTAACAGAACTTTAGTTACTGGCTGAAAGAGCTATAACATTTCCAAACTATCATCTAATTTCCTAACATTTATATAAAATACTTACTGCTTCTACCTTTATGTCAGTTTATTCAATTTGTTTACTATTTCATGTACATCTTGGTAGAGCTGCTTAGGAATTTTGTATAAATTTCTATAAGGAATATCTTCTATGGTGGGCAGGTTTTTAAGATCTCTCCTGAACTTCAAAGCAGTAGTGTATTTTTTTTTTATCAGTTTAGGTAACTGGAGACTCTTCCATTTGCTTAACTAGACTGAAGTGTTCAGCTTTGTATTGAAATTAACTGTCAGTGGCCTGCCAGGATTCAAAAGATTTGTAGGAAGGTGCTTTTTAACTCCCACCTTCCCCTGCAAGATGGGTGCTCTTGCAGATCTGCACCTCCCTAAGTACTCTGTGGACTTTTCTTTGACCAGGTGTATCAAGTCTTTGTAAACAGTTAAACATACTGCTAGAAATGAAGGTATGAACTTCATCAGTATTAACATAAAGTACAGGTTCAAGCTAATTAGTTTCATTTTGGAAGAATGCTCTGACTTTCCCTGCAACTTCAAATTTGACTTTTTTTAGCTTTACAGTTTTGTTGGTAAATACTGGAATAGAATTCCATGCTTTTGAGAAAATCTTCTGATTTGAGGCTGTAGCCTTTGGCTGAACAGTAATGTATCACTCTTGCAAGAAACTGGCAATTTTGAGGTACTGCTACTTTGTTGTGCCTGCCAGAAAGACACTTTGAAATGAACTTCCCTGAATGTTTTTTGCGGGGGTGTAGGTTTTTACATAATTGAGTAATAATGTTCGACTGATAAGAGCAATAAATATCTGCCCAATAACTTTGATTTTCGTGCGGAAGTCATTGTAATATTAACTGAATTGTAAGATTAAAAGATGGAGACACTCTTTAATGTGGCATTTTGATCTCTTTTGAATCTTTTAGCTTTGAAACAACTGATTATTCATTTTCTCAAGTCTCAGTGTTCCAAGTTCCATAGCCACTTCTGATCCTCCTGCTGGAGGTGCCATGTTATCCTGGCCTACTAAAGAAATACGTGAAGTCTTTGAAGATTCAAAATTGTATAAAATTAATAATGTTCTTAGCACTGTAATTATTACTAACACGATGTTGAGAACATGTGCTTGATGAAGTGGTGCTTTTAATTACCAAAGGAATCTCTGCATCTGTCATTCCTTTGGAATATGGGACAATGTATTCTGTGACAAGGTTACTGTGTCTTCACTTAAAACTTGGACAATTATCTTTAAGTTTAGACCAAACCTTTGATTTTATTAATAAACACATCTTATGTACCAAAATTTATTGCAAAATAATCGTTTGAGAAATGTAATGCAGAGTGTTTCTTCTAAATTACCTCAAAAGCCCATGTTATTCTGTTACAATTTTTTTGTAGTTTAAACTTGCTGAAAACTTAAACTTGGTTGCTTTTGTAAAAAACTTGTCTTGCTATGGAAACTGAAGAATATTGCCTTATTCTGAGATTTCCACAATAGCCATTTGGAAAGAGAGCAGTGTCCCAGAGTACCCTTACTCACTGTATCTTTTCTGTAGTGTTCGTTTTATCTTCCTAAACATTTATTCTTGAACATTGAGTAGTTTCACTGTTTTTAAGAACAGTGGGAAGTGGTAATTTTGAAGGATTGCGTGTGACTTGATGGTAGCCTTTGTCCCTTTGAGAACCAAAGGACTTCGGAAAGAAGGCAGATGAGTTGTAAAGCTTCCACACCTGCAAGAACAGAAACTTCAGTGGCTGTGTTGAGGAGAGAGTGTGCTGAGGAAATGTGGTGAACAAAAGTAACGAGGAGTTCATAGATACTGTTTTCTGTATGTGCTGCAGACAGGGCTGAAGTTTTAGGGTATTCTCACAGTGATGCAGGGCAGCATTGTATAGCCCACTCAGTTTTGTTACTTGGTAGAAGTTCAAATGACAAAGACTAGGATAATAATTTTGTAAATGGTTTCTGTTCATTTGATGACAATGATTTTTTGTTGTTGTTGTTCTTATTATTTAAGGCCAGGATATGAAAATTTTTAAGACAAAAAGACATTGTGAGATAAAACAGAATTTAAATACTGGTAGTAAAGGAAAAATTAAGATTTACTTTTAATGCTGTATTTTTAGGAATAAAAGTTTTAGTTTAGGTAAAAATGAAAACTTAATGTAAGTAATGAAAGTTCAGATACTCACAAACTTATTTTGCTTTTTTTATTGATACTATAAAAAAGAGAAAATTTTCAAAAACTGTTTTAGCTGATAAACATAAAGGTAACTATTGTGGATATAAAAATATTGCAAGATGCTTCTACAAACATCTGAATTCTGTTTACTGTTACAATTTCAGAGTAAATCTTTGCACAGTGATCTTCATGTATTTAATATTTGTAAAGATTGAGTTCACATATTCCAGTTTTCGAAATGTCAAAAATTTAGCAAATTGCTTTTTCAGAGTGGAGAGGCATTAATATCAAAGGATTTTTCTCAACAAAAATAGCAGTATAATATTAAAGTAACTTATAGTGCATGTAGTAGTTTGTGATGGTATGTATTGTGCTATACAGTACTAAAATAGTACCATATATAATACTATGCCATATGGTTTTATATCTAGTATCATGAAAAAGTGATTTTTATATATTAAATTGTGTTGTGCTAACCTGGGTACAAATTTTAAGGCATTTATCTATTTTGTGTTTTTCATTTTAGGTTTTATATGAACAGTTCAAGTTTTTCTTGAATCTCTATTTTCTCGTCGTGTCCTGCTCACAGTTTGTACCAGCATTGAAAATAGGCTACCTGTACACGTACTGGGCTCCTCTGGTAAACAGAAAAATACTATTAACTAGAAGTTTTGTTCTTTTAACTTCAGATGAAAAGTTCATTTATATGTACATTTCATAAATCTGCATCTGGTAAACCACAGTGATTAAAGTATGTAACAGAAATAAAAAATGCTTATTTGAGATTACAGTATTTTACAGCAGATACTCCAGAAGCTGTTGTTTGATAGTCCTCCCTTCTACCTGCCTACCACACTCCTGCCCCACAGGAGTGTTTTGCTAACCAGCTAGTCTGAGTGAGTAGTGCTCCTTTCTGGCTGCTAGTTACTTGAGAAGTTTAAAAAAAAAAAAAAAAAAAATTAAAAAAATCTCCAGCTAGTAGAGAACCTTATTTGGTAACATAGGTAATTTATGTGTTAAATTTCTTTCATTTTATTGTTATTTTATGTTTTCAGGCTAGGTCAGAATTGAAAGCATGAATTTTTTGCATTCCTTCTGTATCGGTTTTGATCATGTCCTTTTTTCAGAAAAATTGAGATAAAATATTTTAAGCCATGGATAAAGCAGGAGGAAAATGCATCTTGAAAATAAGTTATTCATTAAACATGCTTTTCCTAATTGATTGCCCTGCCAGTTGCACTGGCTTCCTTTCAATATGTCTTTTTATTATTGAGCCATCTGCAGTATTTTCTTGGGAAACTGTTCAAACCAGTTACTTCTGACTCAGGTTTCCTAAGTTTTGAAAATTGTATTCTCTTCAGAGGAGGCCCTTTTGGTAGTCTGCCAGCTATATTCCCATGACTTGGAATTCTTTTCTTGTTTGTAACCAGATCATTACCTTCTCTTTCATCTTCTTCCCAGCCCCTCCACCTCAGGTTTAAAAGCAAGGCAGGAAGAACAAATGCTTTATTTTCTAAATTTATTAAAAAATGGTATTTTTCAATAGCATTTATTCTCAGTGGTATTCAAGAGGAACAGTGACATGCTGACTGCTTGAGTAAAGGTCATTCTTAACAAGTCAACAGAGTAAATATTCTGGATTGATTTAATCGTTTTAATTGTTGCAACATGTGTCCTTTTAAGTATTGATAAATGGAGAGACTGTCCTGGAGGTTCTTCACACCTCTATTTCCAGACAACTTTTGGCTTCTGCTGCAAAAAAAACACTTCCAAGACAGAAAGCTTGTTCAACAGTGGGATTTGAAATGGATATTTGCAAAGGTCTTTGTCACTGACTCAGTAAGAAAAGACAGAAGTCATCCTTGTATGGAAGTTGGTCTCTTCACAGTAAAGTGCTGTGTACAGCTCTATATGTTAGTGGGGTAGTAAGGAAAAAAATCATTTAGCATCTCAGCCTGTCTCATCCCTGCCCAGAGAAGGGAGCAAATACTGTATTCTGCAAACATAGGTAATCTATTCTGTATAGATGTGTTTGTCGTCTTCAAGGATATTTTGAATGATGTTTCCCAGTTTTCACATACAGCTTGAAAATACAACAATATCTCATGTAGTGCTAGTGGTACCCTCTTTTGATAAACTCACTAGTTTCTATTTGAATAGCTTTTCTACTAATCTCTTTTACCTCTAGGTAAAAGAGTCTAGAGTCTTTAACCTCTAGGTAAAAGAGATTAATTGGATGTTGATTAAGGCTCGGTATATATGATGAAAATATAAAACATTTAAGTCAGACCCATTGGGCTGTCTTCATTGCTTAAGAGGTAAGTTTGGCTTTTCTTTGAAGAGCATGTAACTGCTTATAAATTTTCAGTAATAATCAGAGGAGTAGCTATGACTTGGCCTGTATTTTCTCTCAAGATTTTAAAGGAAAAGAAAAATTGTTTGGCCTGATACTTAAAACCAACTGAGTAGAAGTTGACTATGTGCTAAAAGGCTTTTGTGTTTTTTGGTGGTGTGTGGGGATTTTCTGGGTTTTTTTGTTTTGGTTTGGTTTTGGGGTTTTTTTACTTCAATGTTTTTTACAACAAACAGACCTAAGACACTTAGATCCAACACTGGAGTTCTTCAAACAAGACTGTATTTTACTGGTTTGTTGTCATTCACACACTAGGGAACGGACTTCTCATTTTGAGTCCAACATACAAAGGATGCAAAGCATACAAGTTTGATTGTAAGCAGTACGCTAGAGATATTTAACTGCTTACAGTTAAAAAAAGATGACGGGTTTTTTTTGTAAGATTGGCTTCACAATTTCAGCTCCCCTTTGGAAGAGTATCAAATTCCTTTGAGCAAATGAGGAAAAAGGGAAATGTCTTAAATTGTTCCTCGTAGTCATGGTCAGCTGTACTGAGCTGCCCTGCAAGGTGCGGTGACCCCTAGGGAAAATTCTTGCAATTAACACCTTGCATTCTGTGCTTTCATTACTGTCTAGTTAATGAGATATGTGCAGATGGCAAATATATTTTAAGGTGCTTCAGGAGTGCCTTTTTTAATGCTGCCAAAATATCTGTACTGCCAAAGCTCATGAAAATGCTGCTGCCAGAAAAGGGGAAAACCCTACTGCTGATTGTTATGCCCTAGGATTGAAAAGGAATGCATTTTGCAAAGGCACTTTTTTGTTCTATGTAGTTCTAATATAATTGTTGTAGCTAATGTAAACCTGAACAAACAAAAAGTGTTTAACTATAAGGTCACAACAGAGTAAGCCTTGGAATTTTGGGCTGGAACTGCAGAACAGCCCCTGCTGTTGAAAAGGAGAATTTTAGTCAAGACTCCTGTTGCCGTGGAAAGCCAAAATCAGGACTCAATAGTTGGGATGACTATTAAGCAGGTATTCTTTATCGCAGTGCTGGGCAGCACTGGGGATCGCTCCGCCAGGTTAGCACAACACATCAGTTCATACACAGAAAAATCATACCGAGTCATCAGATTTCCTGAAAAGGGTAGTTTTATGGTGATGAGTTCCCGGAATTCATTTACATAGTCCAAGCATGCGCAGGAAAATTAGGGCTAGGATCTTTTCACTCTCCCGGTGGTCTTCCATAGTCTTCCTCACGTTGTCCATTAGTTGAACTTTGGGCTTCCTTTGTCCATATATAGCCATTGAATTAGCTCATCAGTCCTTCGGCCTCGGAATGTCATAAGGGAGTCGATCTAAACTAGTCCTTTGGTGCTTATCTTTAGCACAAATGTCCTGAGTTCCTGTTATCAGTGATTTAATTAGGAAGCCTAACGAGCTTGCTCAAGGCCTGTTTAGTCCTATCAGGTAAGAAGTTACAGGAAATGTCCTATCATCAACTCTGCTCAGCAGGGAACTAAAACTATCTTTGCAGGGGAAGAAAACAAAAGAGAACAAGGATGCAAGTGAAACTAAAAAAAATGCAAGTCTATGTATCACAGTAAGGTCTTAGTCAGGGATTTAACCCTTTCACTCCTTTAGGAAAACTACACTTTCACTCCTTTCTTATTGCTGGGAGGTTAGGGGAAGGTTGGCAAACTGTTGGACTTCTGCAAGAGAAGAAGTCTAATGGTATAAATTTTCTTCTATAGAAGGAAAATATTTGTGGATGTCTGAAGCTAGATAGATAATCTAGAACCTTATCTGTCAGAGGATTTGCAAATATATGAATTTTTTTAGCCATCTTACTTATGGGAATGATAAGATCCCTTTACTGTTGAAAATTTTATTTCCCTTTCACTGATGGAGAGAAACTGAGCACTTGAGTTTAAGAAGCCAGAAGACCATATCTGAGGAGGTTTAGAAAGGAGAGAGGAAACTCTTACATGCTTATCCCTGAACTGTTCTGTATTCTTTTTAGCTTACCATCTTTTGTGGTCAGAGACCATCTCAGTTGCATGTAGCACACTCTGCGCTTCCAGCAGAAACTGCAGTGGCACTCTCCTGTGAAAGTATCAGCCAAAGCTTTTAGATACTTAGTTTTTCGGAACAAACCACATTTTTCTTTGTCAATATTTGTGATGTATTAGCAAATAACTATATTTAAGATGGCAAAACTAATTAAACTAGCCATCCATTTACCTTTTCATTTCTGTCTGTTAGGAAAAAGGCAGTGAACTCAAAGTTAGAATTGGAGACTTAAATTTTTGAGTTTTGGTAAAGCCCTAAAATCTGTGGAAGATAGGGAAATATGTTTATTGAACTATAAAGGCTGTCTTTAGCTCATCCAAAGCATTATAATTTTTTAAATTTCAAATTATATCTAAATTACATGTTTTTGGAGTTATAGTTATTCTAATCATATTTGTACAGTGAACAAGTATGGTCTTCCTTTTATTTGGACTAAACCAAGATCTTATTTTAACAGATTGAGGAAAACACTAAAATCCAAATGAGGAAAAAAAAGTAAATATTCTAAGCACCTGTTCTTACTCTGTATAGTGTTCCTGCTTGTGTATTTCTATTCTAGCACTTTGAGAATTCTGAACTGCGTAATTATATCTTTAACAGGGATTTGTTTTGACGGTCACAGTGGTACGGGAAGCTGTTGATGAATTTCGACGTTACAAGAGAGACAAGGAAATGAACTCCCAGTTATATAGCAAGCTGACAGTACGAGGTTAGCAAACCCATTTGTATAAATCCTTAAAATATCTCATCTTTTTCTTATCTATACATTTACAGGCTTTCAGTTCAAAGAAATAACTAATAGTCTCAAGCTGCACTATTTGAATGAAACTGATACTGAACTAAAAGTGCTTGACTTCCCTCAGATAAATACGACAGTTAAACTTGATCTGTTTAAGAAGTGTTGTAAATCTTTTGTTGTTTGTAAAGGAAAGGTGTATGTATATAATTGTATATATTTTTGAAGCATTCTGCTGTTTAGTACTATTACTTCGAAGTGCAGTTCTCCTCTGAAATTGACACCCAACAGTAACTCAGCAACACTATCAGCTATGTATCGAGTGCATATAGGAAATAAGGTATCAGTAACTAAGAAATATGATCTAATTAAAATTCACTGGAACCTTTCAAACTTGGTGGATATATTTCTGCTTAAGGAAAAGAAGATGTATTGAGAGTCAGCTTCAGTATCAAAAATACTGATTTCAATTTTTGCATATCATTTGAAATCTATATAATAATGCAGTAGGAACAGCCATTTTTCTTTCCAGAAATTAATAAAAGGAGAAATCACAGTTATGACTTTTTTTGGACTCCAAACCTTTGACAGTTGTTTTCATGAAGACTTTCAAGGAAGTGAAGCACTTCAGCTGTGAAGTGACAATTAAATTTGGTAGGATACTGTGAATTTTAACATGGGCGTAAGAGAAAAAACTATGCACTCCTCTCCACTTTTATGTTGCTTAGCACATTTTACTGTTTAGATTCAGAACAGAGTGCCACATAGAAAGGTGCCAAAAAATAATGAATAACCTAGTATCAAGTCGAACTGTAATGAATAACCTTACAAAACAACATGACCTTGCTATTACCCTTGAAAGTTATTTTGCTACAATATCCTGGGAAGTCTCTGTTAAGAATTTTCCTTGGCATAACAGTTCTAGGAAGTGGGAAGTTGTTAAGGAATGTGAAGTTGTCTCAAGCAGTTGGAGTATATGGCATATGTTGTGCCAAGTGTAAATTCTGTTCACTACTTCGCAATGTACATTTCACTGCACTTTTTAGTATATCTTGGTGAATATCTTCTGAGAGTCAGTGGGAAGAGTAACCTCACCAGATCTGGGAGTCTTAATTAGAAAGTAAACTCTTGGAGTAGGTCTGGATGATAATCTCTCCAGGAAAAAATGGATGAAAAGCTTGTAATGTAACACAAGTATGTTCTGTCTGAAATCTTACCCCATTTTTTTAAAGTAATTGGGAGGTAAGTAAACAGGCAACAGTCTCATTAGTGATGATGTAACCTAGCAGCTGAGAGGGAATTTATACTGCTTCCTTGTAGCATGGAGACTTGTGTTGTTTTCTGGAGTTTGTGTACAGAAGGGAGCAACTGTAGGGAATATTTGCCTGTTGTTTTTCTCTTCCTTGTCACCACTGTGGAAACTTGCAAATGGCATAGCTATCATTTGTTTAACACAAATGGTTGCGTTGCTGGCCTCCAAACCTTTACGGTCTTTAATACAATCTGTAAAGAAATGGGCTCGTAATGACTTTTCTTTCAAAGTTGTAATTTAACCTGATAGTTGGTTTATTAATTTTTTACATCTGTTATGGTAGGCCAGTGAATGCTTACCTTTGAAATAGATCGTACAATCCTACCCTATTCAGCAATAATGTTAGTAATCTGAAATTCTTAGTTCTGGAAGCACGTGTATAGTTTATAGTTACAAGTGTGACGTAAATGTCAAGACTGACATTTGCTGTTTTAAGAGCTAAGTTTGGTGCTTTTTGTGCTTCTTTTTCCACTTAACTTGTTTAATGTTAATATTGGAGTTTCTGGTAAATTGCTAGGCCTTTAAGCAGCATTTAAGTAGAAGTTTTGGAATCCTGATTTCCTCTTTCCCAGCTCATGATATATTTCGTGAGGTTATGTGCATTTGAGAAACTTTCCATTTTGTAGCTTCTCCTAGAAATATGGAAGCTGTCAAACTAAAATAGGATTTGGTCACCTTGACGCAGCTGTTTTCTAGATACGGAATAGAGATTTAAAGATAGTATACAGTAGTATACAGGTAAAGTCCAGCAGTTATATCAGGAACTGACATGTAGAGAGCAGTGACTTATTCAAAAGAAGTTTTAAAAATGCCCTTTTTAAAAAAAGGATTTCGGCTTTTACCCACAAATGTGTGTGTATGTTTTGACTTTCAGGTTTTGGTGTCAGTGCCATCATGAATTCATACTTGATTTTTGTTCTGTTTTGGTTTTTTTTTTTGAAGACCATGATATTCTACAGAAGTAAAGATTCAATGCTTACAATGAACTCTGAATCCCCTGTTGACAATGGTGTGATCTATGAACTAACAGTGTTTTGAGTTGTGGCCAATTTTAAGAATGAAAACATTATTGCAGTCCCCACTCAAAATTAAGCTGTACTAAAAATTGCCACAAACACTTATATAAAATAATTAATAGATGATAAATTGCACATTTTTCATAATACAGGGTTCTTTCATAATAAGGCATTCTGAAACTGAAGGGTATCATTTTGAGGCAAAAAGTGGGACTTCCTGCTATGATAAAATTAGACCAAGATTTTTACAGGTTTTGAGAAGGATTTAGGTATTTATCTGTGCAAATTAATAGTCAAGTACTACACTTCTACAAACTATTTTTATAAGTAACTTTCAATATAATCTACCGAGTTTTTAATATTGGCAGTACTCTTCAAGTGGAAAAATTCAGTTAGGCTTGCTATACTAACCTGCAGGCTAATGGTTTGGAGAAAGGAGGCTTTGTTACTTGTGAATGAACAAACTTGATACTGATTTAATTAGAAGCCTGAAAATTGATGCCACTCAAGAGTCACTTTTCAGAGTGGAACTGCACTTTATACTGCTCTAGCATCTTTTTTTTTTCCCCCCTAGTGATTTTATGACTTGTGTAGGTTTTACAGTCTTTTCTTTGAAATAGGTTTTTTTTTCCATCTCGAAGATGGAGAAACTGACATAGAGAGGTTAAGCAGGTTGCCTTTGCTCAAATTGGACAGTAGGAAAATTTAAAGTTAGCAAGGTTCAGTGTTACCCCAGTTTAATTGTACCATTTATGGAAGATAAAAATGAGAATTTAATCACTTTAGTTCTTTTGCAAAATTGTTTGTTTACTTATAGGGAAACAAATGTGTTTGTAGCAAGAGAAGCTACTTGTATTTGAATTGTGATTAATTACTTGTATAAAGATAGTGTGGGTAGGCTGATTTGTAAGTTAAAATCTTTCTATACAGTCTTGCAAAAGATGAAAATCAGGAAGTCTTTGACTACCTAGCAGTGTTGACTTTCTGTGGAGTCATTCTTAGCCTCAGGAACTCCTAAACAGGTAAAACGTGAATGTTGTCTTATGACCTGCATGTTGCTAGTGTAAGAAGTACCAGCTTTTTCAAGATGGTGGATTCCCATTAGTGACTCTTGAAGACTTAGAATTTCATTTTAGTAATTCAAGACCTTGAACAAGTATTTGTTGTAATCAGTAAGTCTTAGCTTTTTTAATAATAATGAGCTGTTCTGAGCAGGAAATCAAGGGAGAATGGGACATCTGTTTTAAGTGTTACTTAATTGTACTTAGTCAGCAATGGCCAGCTTAATGTCCATAGACTAATTCTGATCCATAAGATACTCATTGTTACGCAGTTTTCTGTTTGTCATGTAACATGACAGAGCTCAGTCTTCAGTCATCCCTTGGTGAATTTGCTATGTGTAACTTTGCACTTGTCAGGAAGGTGAACCTGCTACACGTGAAGTTTGAATGGTTTCTACCTTTTCAACCCTTTGTGGCAAGTGGTGAAACATGCAAATCAGTAAATGTATTGAATTTTTTTGTAAGCAAGTCAATTAAGTGTACCTGTCTCCATGTCTTTCATGTGAATCTTTTCCCTTGTATACTTTCCTAGATTATGGTATAGAATCTCTTAAGTTGTTCAGTGTATGATGCATTCTGCTGTCTTAATCTTTTTATTGAGACATTTGTGGCAAAATCTACTTTCCTTTTTTGCATATCCAAGTCTGCAAATCCTTAATAGTCAGTTTTCAGGCAGTATGCAGGTTAAAGTTGGAGGGAGGAAGAGTATCTGCCCATGGAATTGAAATTATCTTGCTATTGAAGATCCTGTCAATTTAATGGCCTTTTTCTGCTTTAGAGCAGCTCACCTGCATATCCTTTTGTTGAGCAGAAACTGCACTGGAAAAAAATTTAGACCTGTACATGCAGGTTTGGGAGAACTTCTGTTTTTCTTTCCTAAAGGGCCATTATACTTTTTGTGCAGTTTCTTGTCTCATGCACTTAGGTATGACCAGTTAAGTGCCTATGAAAAAATGCTGCTATTCTGCAGAAGAATCACCTCAAGTTCATAAACAGGCTATTCTGTCTTTCATTAAGCTGTCAAAAGCCAGTTGGATAATAAAATTGTAAAGCAATTTTAACTCTTTTTCCCTTCCCATTCTTGAAGTTGGCAGACCTGCCCTGAACCTCTCCTTGTTAGGCTTGCCCATGCAGTGTTACTGAAGTTTTGAAAAAGAAAAGACCAAGAAGAAAATAACTAACTATAATAGTCACAACTGCAAGTTGCAGAAGAGGCATGTGTCTGTCACTTAATCTCAGGATGTTTAACATGATTTTTGGAAGTATTGCAGAACTTTCTCTCACTTTGCAATCTGCAAAGCAAAAGAAAAAATGAATGTCAGGAGACATGAGATTAATGAAATAATTCCATCCAGGCTTCAAATGTGAAGGGCTTATGTCTTTGCTGTATCCTTAAAAAGGGTGTTTAAGAACATAGTGAAGTTGAAAACATATGCCAAAACTGTGTGAAATTGAGAAAATATCAATAACTGCTATACATAAGAAGAGAACAAAGTGTGAAAGCTAGTATGTTTCCTTTAAAATCGGAGAATTGAGAAGTCTGTTTTAGAAAGCTACAGTGATTTTTTTTTTACTTTTGAACTTTTGTTTACACGGTGGGAGCTGCTCTGTTCCTAAAATGCCACCTTACTGAGTTTATCTCCCAATTGACCTTTTTTTAAATTGCAAAATGGCCTCTGTCAAGAGACAGTTTTCAATCATACCTGTTATCTGCAACTTTAAAATAAGATCTTTGTCAGAGTGTCTTGATTATTGTAATATTATTCTTTTGCAGTTATTTGAAATCTGTATTGAAACCTCTTATAACATTAGAATTTCAGCTCTTCAAGAACAGGTGGTCCTTCTGCTTTTTAAAAAGCCCCTGCATTAAAAAAACCCACATTTATTTCTGAATCTAGAGGTACAGCATTAGGTCTTTATTGCTTACAGTATTTCAAACCTCCTGATTACTTCATTCCTGGTATTTAGACCATTTTGAACAGATAAGTTTTTAAAGAATTGTATCAATTTAATCTAGCTGATTAGGGAAGCAGTAAGCAACAGCAGAAACAGAACTTGAAATTTTAATGTAAGAAAGAATTTCCAAAAGAGGCCAGAAGAGAGGAAATGTCAAGGGGACTGTTTTCTTCCACATTTTTGCAGCATCCAGGAGATTGGATAAGAAAGAATGAAGGCTTTCCATTTCACCCAAGAAGAGACAGTACACAGAGGAGAAGAGCTGGGAAGCTTCTCTCTATAGTGTTATATTGGTAATTAAAGACTAACCTCAGTTCACTATGTAAGATGGAGTTTGAAAGAAGGACCTAAGGACAGCACTTGTAGTGAAAGATCAGCATCCTCATCTTGGACTCACTGTAGCTTTAAGCTTTCCCCCACTGCCCGCCCCCCCCAGTCCACCGCACTCTCCATTATATTATATATACTCTAATTATGCTGACAACTGAGGCTAATAGATGTCCGGTAAAACTTTCATATGGTCTATACTTGACTCCTTTCTTTCAAGAGTTTTATATTTATGGGTTAGAGACAAGCTCTGTTACCAACTCCAGAAGCAGTACTTCAGGTAGTACTCGAGGTACCATGGGGAAGATGTAATAGCAAATTAAAAAGAATTTGAAAATGCTACTCTCAGAAGTTACTGTTCCTTCAGGAGTGGCTTGCACTCGGGTAGTAGAGACACTTTTTAATGAAAAGAAACAGTCATTTCTGATATAGTATATGCCCACATTTTGTTTACTTCACTTCTTAAATTTTTATGTGAAATACTTGTTAGCGCATATGAGATATTGATTAGTTTTTCAAATCATTGCAATTCATTTCAAAAGGCTTTATCTTGGGAGTATAATGAATTACTACAGACACATTTCAATGTTCCAGTTCTGCATAATTCTGCGTATGTTGCTTTAGGCAAAAGCCTTGCGCCTTGGTGGACTATAAAGTCTGGATGCGCAGCCACTTCTGACAGCTTTGGACTTTTTATTGGTAATTACACAGATGGTGAAGAGTGTTTTGCTACGGAGATGTTTTTAGAGAAAAAATAGTTTGCAGAAATAATTTATGCAGTGAATAACATTCAGTGTCTTTTTTTTTTTCTCTGAATGCATCTTCACTAAGATGTAGTATTGCATTATTTTAATGTTCTCTGAAGTGGTATCTAATGATTCTCATTTTTGCTAGTCTAAAGGAAAGTGTTATTTGTTGACTTTCCAGAATTTTAAGCCACTTTTTGAATTACTGCCACATTTTACCATTTAGTTTTTAATGGAATATATCCTGCCATTCAGATCCATTGTAGAATTAATTGTCTTCTATGTCACAGGCCACTTCCTTATGTGTGCGAATACACAGGATGCCCTAGCAAGACATGCTAGTGTGTAATAAAGACAGTATTCTGTAGTGTTATACTAAGCCACCTAGAAAACATTCTGATAAGGAAACTTTTCAGTTCATAATGTGAAATTCCCAGGATTGCTAGACTAAGTAAAAGCAAAGCTGCAGTGTGGGTTCCTGCTGGTATACTTGGCACCAGGAGTCTTTGCTTTTTGTCTGCCTTACATGATGTTGCAAATGAATGTTCTACCTTCTCTTGTCCTCTGAGGCTTAGTGTCTTTTGATCTTTACTGTAGATGCTGTTAGAACATAACTGTGGAAAATTCAATTGTTTAAGTTGATAAAGTTGCTACTAGTTGCATTTGGTTAACATCTCTGAATGGTTTTGGTCATACATGACTGCATAGGTGGCATAGATCTGAGACTTAACACAGCTGGTACTAGGATTTTTGTGGCTGTTATTACTATAATCAGTTGATTGACTTGGTTATCACACTGATAAACTGATGAAAATTGTTAGCGGAGGTATTGAAAACAAAATAGGAAATGCTGTCCTTTTGGTAAAGCTAACAGACTTAAAAAGCAAAGTAAACATGATGTTTTCCCAGTATATGCTATTCACTTCTTGTCAAAACTTGAGAATTTATAAAGAGAATTCAGAGGCTCGTGCAGTTAAGCAGACTAAGTATGTTGATTTGGTATCAGACTGTTCTTTTAGTGGTTGAGCTTTAGTATCAGTTACTTTAGATTAAAAAAAATTAAAAATTGTCACTAAATTTCCATAGCTATCTTGAAACTGCTGTAGAGAACTGCACGTTTCTCACTACAACTTCTTATACCTTGATCTTCTGCTACTTCCTTCACCCTCAAAAATGTGTTATGGCAAAGTTAGGAGTCGGATTGAAGATATGATTTGTTTTATATGTGGGGGGAAGGTGTTCTTGGCAACTGAAAAATTGAACTGGTGTAAAAGATCATTATCAATAACAGAGGCTGGCTTTCAGAAATAACTTTGCAGACAGGCCAAACAAGTTCTGATTTTCCTCTGACATTGCGCATTTTAGAAGTGCTGATGTCATGGAAAATGTATTAAAAATTAGCTATAGGAATACATTTATTATCGACTGAGTTAAACATAAAACAACTGTTACTTTTGCTTGATATGCAATTTTAAAGAGCGAGTACTGAAAATAATTACTCAAACATGAATCTTACTGCCTTTGACTAAATGCACATGTACGTGCAAGGAATTTTGTGAGGTTAACTACCTGATTTCTCTTCATTGAGAGTTATGATGAGGAGGTCTCATGGATTTCAAACCTAGCTTAGTTTTTGTTTTATACTTAGCATAACTTTGAGAGATGATAGAATGTGCATTGACAAATCTATTATTCATAATACTTTTTGTTAAACTCCAAACTGATTGCTGATCATCCTATGCTTTTGTGGGTCTTCTGTTCTAATTCATTCAGTCTGATTTTTATTTAGAACCTTAGTATCTTACCATGTTTTGACATACTTGTCATCTGATACCTGCTGATCAGATACCTGCTGCCTGCTGCTTGGAATCATGATAGTGTTTCTGATGGGAAAAGGTATTTCTTATGGGGGTGTGTTTCAGCTCATCAGGCTGTGTAAATATGTATGTGTTTATATCTTGAGTCAGCAGGTTCTGCATTTGTCATCTGTTATATCTTGGAAGAGGATATTCATATGTTATGACTTGTTTGTCTACAAGGTTTTTTTTTTTTGTTTTGGTTGTTTTTAACTCAGGGAAGCAACTTTTTCTGGAACTGTAGCAAGGACCTGGGACTAGAACTCCTGAATTCTAATGAGATCAACAGTAACTCACTTTGGGCAGTAGCTTAACCTCTCTGTCTCAGTTTTTCAGTCCATCGAATAAGAATCTTAAAACTTAAGTCTTACAGATATTAACCTACAGAACATACAGAAATCAAATTGGTACGTGTGCTGTGTTTATTTTTGAATGAGTTGTTCACAGCAGTTACTGAATGGGCAGTTCTAGAAAATGAAAAACCTCTATTTCAGCTTTTGATATTTTACTTTTCTAAAATGAAATCTTCAGGCATTTCTTCTGACTAGAGAGACTTACCTCTTTTCCACTATAATTGCCAACAAGTGTCAGACAGTGCCAATTACATCAGTAACTTTAGCGGCCAAGCAAAGCTACCTGTTGGTAACTGGGCTGTGACTAACAACTCGTGTGTGAGAATGCTCCATGACTGTAAGCCTAACAACTCTTGACTTGTCAGAAATAGAAGTGTTGTCTAGTGGGAGATGTGAAAGACTCCTTTTTCCAATTTTACAACTCTGTTATTGATACTATAGATCAGACTTGAGCATCTTCCATACATATTTTCTTCCTCTAATACTTCTACAATAGCTAACTGGTTACAGAACTAGACTTTTTTTAACCAGTGAATTATTTAATCAAACAGATGAAATCGATTTATTAATGTGTTCATCAGAGATTTTGTATAAATTGTGACATTTTCACCAAACAATAACGTCTTTACGTATAACTTGCATTCTGGGATTTATATTCTTGTGACTCTTTATTGATGTCTGCCTGAGTTGATTACATTTCTTCTTTTTTTTAAGGTAAAGTGCAAGTTAAGAGTTCAGACATACAAGTTGGAGACCTCATCATAGTGGAAAAGGTTGATACTTTTAAAATATATTTTAGAGACTAAAGATTATTAACATGCTAATTATCTTCTGAAGAAAAGTATATCGAGGTACTTATCTGTGAAGCACTAACTAGCTAGTATTTTAGTTCAAGTTTTATTTGAGAATCCTCAAGGAAGTCTTATTTTTAGATTAATTATAAGCTTAATTGAATGTAAGCATTTATATTTTATGAATTGGTATATGCTTAAATTTATCTAGTGAAGGTAAAACAATTACTGAATTAAATTCTCTGGCTTGTGCTGTGGTGAATGTTCTAAGCTGTCTGATTACTGATACCTTCCTTCTGATGCTCAAATCAGTGTTTTTCTATGTCTGCAGCCTTCAGGGATAAGTTTTATTTATAGATATATAAAAATATATTTATATAATATAATTATAATATGTATATTGTAATTAAATAATATAAAAGTTTATATATTTTTAAAAAGGAGAAAAAGCTTTCCAGGTTGATTGCAAATGCTGAGTGAGAGCTGTGAACTTTTTTCCATCTATGTTAGTATTGTAATAAAGACAGTGTTGCTTATTTCAGTTGGCTTTCTGGGGTACTAAAATTATTGTGAACTTGAAAGTCAACTTAATTTTCTTGTCAGAGGAAACTATTTTTACTTAAATTCATACTGGAAAGGTGACTCACTTTCTGGGTGCCAGCAAGTGATTCCCATCACACTTTGTATTAAAGAGCTAATCCATGGACATGCTGGAAGGAGGCACCTTAAGTTGAAGCTTGTATCTACAGCTATGTTTGAAGCGTTGTATGGCAGGTTGCAGCTTGGCAGAATAATCCTTAGTGGTACCTAGTCAGTGACTAGACTTTTCTAAACTTCTTGGTGGTTTTACTCTTATTTAGTGGAGTAAATTACTTCTGATAAAAGAAAACCCTTTAGCAAATATGCCCTCCTGATACATTTTGTGCTTTCTTAACTTGGAGAATTTGGGAAACTCAGAAATTGTTAGTGGATAGAGATTATTTTCTCTTTTCAGCCATGTATAAGAAACCTCTCTTCTGTTTGTTTTGGAAAACTTCTGTTACTTCCTTTCTGTTTCTTCTACAGTCCAAAGAAAGTACACCCAAGTTTCACTTGGTTTGCTGCTCTCAGCTTACAATATATCTGTTTTCATGTAGTTTGTACTATTTCTTGCCTTTTTTCTTTCTTTTGTCTGCTATCTGTACCTGATATCTTTTTGGGCCTATCTGAGCAGCATATACTAGTGTAGACAAGATAAGCACTAATATGTCTGGCCTTTACATCTGTTTTGCCTTAACGCCCTGCTATCTTAGAGTGCAGGTGGTGTCAGCTTGCAGCTGCTCACTCGTGCCTCTCAGATCATCTAGGAGACTGAGAATGAGATACTTGCTTTGATTTTTATTAGGAAACTTTTTAGGGCTGCCTTAGTTTCTAAACCTGGAATTAGTTATTATAGAATGTAGGGAAGACTCTAGTGGCTACATAGGTAATCTGCCTTCCCTGAAATTTACGGAGATCTATCAGTCTGTTGAATTATGCTAGAATTTGGAAAACTGGAATTACTTTGGGGATCAATTTGTCCTGTATGAGCTAGGTCATTAGCATCTATTTCAGCGTTATTTGCAGCAGCTTACAGATCACATGGTGTGAGTACCTGAAGTTTCTAATAAAAAAAGTAATGTTTAAGGATTTAGGGAAATAATGAGTAGAGTTCTTTTTGATGAAGATTTTACTTGGGTACCTCAGTAAGATGCATATAACTGTTTGAATGTTGTATTTCAGCTTCAAGCTCCCTCCTGCCCCAGCAGAGCTTTTTATCCTTTTGGCCTAGCTGGGGGTGCCTTCAGACTAATGAAATTAAATGTTTTCTGGTTCTGTTGGGAAGTGTATTTTGTTGGAGCAAGCAGTTTTCAATTTCAGAGTATGACTCTTAAGCCAAAGAACCAGTCGGGAGTGAAATGTTCAATTGCTCACTCTAATGGCAAAGGAACAAGTTAACATTGTATTTGACTGGAAGATGCATCAGCAGCATTTCTGCAGTGAAATTAGTGACTCATTTGAGCTGAAGATCCATATGTTAACTAGTGACTGCATCACAAATACTAACAACTTAAGAGAAAGGCTTTTCTATATTTAAACCTCGAATATTTTCTGATTATTGTTCTTTTTTTTTTTAAATAGGCCTGATTAATTTCAAAGCAGCTCTAAGTGACTGCAATGTGCTTAAAACAACTTCTTTCCAAGTAATATATCTATTGTTTCAACTGAAAATTTTGTAATGCACTAATACTAGGGTAGAAAGAGGCCTGAATACAAGAAAATATTGCCTTTAAAAAAATGTTTTTAAAAGCTAAAAGACATTTGTATGTTAGCTGAAAAATGGTCCCTTGCCTCGAACAGACATGCTACTTCCTAGATGTTCTCCTTGGCTTGTGTTAAGATACATTTTTAGTTTCCAGTGGGAGCACAGTTGTGCATAGTGTTCCTAAATAAGACAATTGAAGGGATGAGTTGATGAGTTCAGATATTGTTATTTAAACACTGTAGTTTACTGACAGTTTGGAATACTGTCATATTGAATACTTTGGAGATGTGAAGAGGGCATAAAACATAGTAATACATTTAGTTAATAATTAATAATAACACTTCTACTTAATAACATTTAATAATAACACATAGTAGTGTTTTAAAACAGTAATGCTTTCTCTTAAAACTTTGAGAGCTTTTCTTGGAGCCGTAAAGGGACACAATTGTTTTTCTTAATCTCAGGTGTAAAGTGAAATTAATCCAATATTTGTAAGGATGGCAGTTAATGCTAGCATGCAGTATTGCACAGCATGCAGATGCAAGAAGACAACTGGGAAGTGCCTCTTCCACTTATAACTCAGAAGCAAGCAGGAATATCTTAGTCAATGAGAAAAGTACATGGTTCATTACATGAATGGAGAAGAAAGGACAGTAAATGCAAAATTCTGAGGGTCTGTAGCTATGGGCAGTTGTAGGGGAATTAGAAGACGGACTAGGGATCTGGAGAAGCTTATGTAAGTAACAATCATGATAATAACATGAGAAAAATGAAAAAGTTATTTGAAAGCTATTAGAAATGGTATTTTTCAAGTGAATATTGTAGCCTGTGTTGCAGGGATGTATAGCGGTGTCTGTGGGTTTTCTTGTTTTCCAGTCTGGCTAGTATTCCTGGATGGCATGGAGTTAGCCATGGGAACCCAGAAGCTGGGGAAGTACTTACCTTGTGTTGACCATTGTCTTGCCATAGTTAGATCTCTAGGAATGAATCTGTAAGTCTGCAGCGTAGACAAACGCTGAGTGAAATGGAAGCCCTCCTTTCCTGGAGCTCTAATTCTGCCCAGACTTAAGCAAAACAATGTATTCAAGTCATTTTCATGACTTACATATTCAAATTTCAGTATATATCAGTAAACATTTCTAGCTTCATCTCCATGGTAATGGAGATTACATAGTTTCTTCATGGGTTTCTGAATGCTTGAAGTTGTATATGGTGTCATTTTAACTTGTTCCACTTTGATAAATATGACATGAGAGGGCTAACATGATGACATATTGCTGCTGTTTGTGACAATGTACAACAGAACTTAATTTTCTCCATAATGGGGTGTTAAAGATTTTTGTAGCATACTTGCCATCTGTTTCTGTGTAGTCACTCTTTTATAGTGACTAGGTATGTCTTTGCAGGGGGATCTTTGCTCTCCAGTGTCAGCAGTAATAGTGACAATGTTTTTTTGGTATCTAGTACTCCTGCAGTACCTTTCTGCCCACTTCCAAAATATGGAAAATCTGATGAAAAACAATATGTCAATCTTAAATACTGTTGTGGTGTTTTTTTTTTTTTCTTCTCTCCTGAGGGAGAAAGTAAAGACAAGACAGTCTCTAGCCTTCCCTACATGGAAGGATACATTCAGATATATTAATGCAGAAAAGGTTTTACATTATTTTACAGGAAAGAAAAACAAGCAGAGAGAACACATTAAAAAGACATAAAAACAAGATGCATTTTTTCTATTAAAATGTGAAAATGGTCACATTACTAATTTGATCAGTCTACAACTTCCTCAAGGGGGCAGCAGGGGGCGAGGTGCTGATCTCTCTCTGGTGACCAGTAATAGGACATAAGGAGATGGAATGAAGCTGCATCAGGGGAAGTTCAGGTTGGACATTAGGAAAGGGTTCTTCACTGAGGGGGTGGTTGGTCACTGGAACAGGCTCCCCAGGAAAGTGGTCACAGCACCAAGCCTGTCAGTTCAAGGAGTGTCTGGATGATGCTCTTAGTGAAATGGTTTAGTTTTAGGTAGTCCTGCGAGGAGCAGGAAGTTGGACTTGATGATCCTTATGGGTCCCTTCCAACTGAGATATTCTGTGATTTTTGTCAGGCATAAAGACTTGCATCTTGGATAGCAATTACCAGGTGAATGTTTCATTTACTGAATGTGAAACGTGTTCTCTGTGGAAGTTGGTAATGATTTGTAAAAACCTGATACCTCATTCAGATTATTAGAACTTCTGTTTAATTCAGTATTAGATCATTTGACTGTTATTTTTGCAAAATTTTTGGGTATTGGTCAAGTGTTTTAGCTTGTTTACAAGTAACTGGAAGTTTGTAGGCATGAAGCCAGTAGCCTGAAACTTGGGTAATGGATTTATGCCAGAGCTGACAGGGAAGCTGCGAAAATGTGTAGCTAATTTATATGAAGACTGGATATCTGTTTAATTGTTATTGTCATTTAATGAAAGATTTATTTAATTTTGAAGTTGCATTTTCCCTTTCCTCTTTTTTCTTTCCTCTAATAGGTGCATAATAATATATATTAAGGTTAATGTTTTTACTGCAGTTTTTTACAAATCTGAATGAGATATTCCTGGTTGAAGCTAGGCTCATGATGGATAATAAAGTTCACTACATGTTTAATTATTTTCTGTTATAAGGCAAGCTTCCAAAAAATGCTGTACTAGCTGCAGTTGCAGGTGAACAGCCTCTTCAAGGTGAATACTGTTGACATACAAGCACATGGATTTTTAATTCTCTGTGCTTTTACAAATAAATGGGAATTGCTGCAAATCAGGAGGTATCCATGCATGAAAATGCATAATTTTAAGGTATGAGGAGGTTTTTTTGCTAACCGCATAGGATTTTTAGGCAAACCAGAACATGCATTTTTTTTTAGTGTTTCCAAACTTGCTTGTTTTCCAAGCATCTTGTTTGCTTGAGATAGCACCATCTCTGTACCCCTTCATGGCCCCTCTACACTGAACTTCCCATCGATAGAGAATACAGTTGCAGTTGCTTCCAGTCCTGCTTCTGAATCAGCGTCCTTGAGAGTATGTTACAGAGAGTGGCAAGAGGTACCTGCCTCCCAGAGATTTAGAGAGTTTACATCATCTTATTTTGAAAGCTGAGCCCATATAACACAGAATCTGGCAGTTGACTCTGACAAATCTATTCAGATCACACTATTCCAAATGACACTGTTGTGGCTGCATGCTGATCTCGGGCAGGTTTCTTTGGAGTAATGGAAAACTTTGCCTACAGTATCCAGGATGTTTTGTGGTCAGAAATAATACTGCTATATGAGTGTGGCTTCTCAAGAACTAAGGCAAATGTTAGAGCACAGCATTATATATGGGAAAAAGCATCAGCTTCTTCAGTGGTATTATCTGGTGTAAATACACATTTATTCTCCATTATGAGTGAGACTGTGAATTTTTTCACTCTCTGAACTGATTTTTGTGCATAGTCAGGCACAGTATTTTGAAGGTCCCACACGCTAAGTGTCATACAAAGCAGTGTTTAATTATTGATGGATGTGTTTTGAGCTGTTTTATTGAAGGGGACTATGAGTGTATGTACTTCTAAGATTTTTTTCTTTTGACATGCGGTGATGAAGGGGAAGTGCTGCCTTCAAAAAAGTAGAAGGTGGAGGGTTAAAAATGAGAAACTCCTTGTTTGGTTTCAAATCAAACCAGTTCGAGAATGCTGGGTTTCTTCCTCTTCATAGCAGTGTTGTGTGCTTAAATGTTGAGATGGAGGACTGGCTTGACTCAAATGAATCAACACAAACACAGAGGGGTATTTTTGTTCTTCTAGGGCTTTTTGAATGTGTTTGCTAATGCTGTGGTCTGGGCTATTGCCTAGATTCCTGTTGGGATAAGTATGTTCGGAGCTGCTACCTGCTGAATGCACTTGAATTTCATGTAAAGATAATTTTGAACCCATTATGTTTTTCTTTGATAGTTACATCTTTGTAATAACTCATAGAATTCGTATCTTCCACTTTGATACAGTGAATCAAAATATTGTGACTAGGATTACCCTTGTAAAATTTACAGGCAGGATTCTGTATGCTGCGTTCAGTACGTGAGGTGTTCCATTGCTTAATGTCTTGAAGTTTTCAGGGTAGCTTGACCCCATCTTCGTGGCTGTTTCTTCTGTATAAAATAACTAACCAGTTTTCTATAGCTGGTAGTTTGTGTGCAAAATAGAGCCACAATTGAATTATTATTACTGTACTAATTTTGCGGTTTGATTATAATTGAACTATGAAATAGGGAATAATTGTGTAGTTTTGAAATACTCATATACTGAACACGCTTCTTAACTTTTTATGTTGAGTAAATTCAGTCAGGTTTTTAAGGCTGAAATCCATGAAGTTCATGTTTGCCATGTGGTCAGCTATGTTTATTTTCTTTTCCACTCAAACAGACAGTTGAGCTCTTAAAAAATAAAAGATGAGCCTTAGGTATGCAGTGGCTTTCAAGGCAATACCAACCAACTATAATGGGAAAATAAGGAATTTATTCTCAAATGGAGGTACTTTTTTATGTGAAAAATATTTTTGTGTTATATCCTCTTAACAGTAATCTGAAATGAATATTAAGAAATATTTTTTATCATGGAACTAGTAAAGCCATTGCTAATAATCCACTGGGATTTCTTAATTGGTTAAAGGTAGTCTGTAAATGGAATACAAATGAATTTTTGTGTTTAGCTTCAGTATCAAATAGTATGGCATGTGGCATACTGGACATAAGTTGTGATGGAAGAAACTGCAATTCAGTACAGTATCTTCTCTTGTTGCTCTGTCCACTGTTCACTCTGGTCCCTGTCAGCTTAGTCTGTTGCTTTTTTCCTTTCCAGTCCTGTATCTCTTTCAGGTTTTGACACATTGGTTATTTTTACTTCCCCTAGTTTTTCATTCTTAAACCGTATGTTGGCAATGTGTAACTGGTGCTGGTCAGTGCCTTGTGAACAAGTGGTGGGAGAGCTAGGGATGTGGGTAGTCATGTGGTAGATAGCATGTGTGTGGGAGGGTGGTATTGTTCATTTTTTTAATCTGCGAAAGCTTAGATTGGCCTTTCTGTGGTCAACAAAAAATTGAAAACGTGATTTGATACAGATAGCTCTGTGCTTGAAAGGGAAATGGCAGAACAGGTGTGCAGATGCACCTGACTCTGCATATGGCTCTATGCCTTAAATACCGAGGAAGAAATTCTATTAATTTTTGTCTTTGTAAAGGAGAGGTTTATAGATATGTGAAATAGGAAAATGCTGTTCCGTGGCTTGCTGTTTCCTCTCTCCTTAGGAGAGAGGAGACTACTTGGTATACATAATGTTTGCAACTTGAGTGCCAAGACAGATGTTTTGAATTTCACTGTTTTTTTCTATTACATATACTAACTGAGTGTCAGAGTTTTGCTCTGTGAAATTATTTTTGAAAATTATTTCAATTAGATATTTGTATTTCCAAACTACTGTTTTCAGTCAAGAAAATGTAAATCTGTTGTAGTTCTTCAGGTATTTATGATTCACTTATAAAGAGCATCTGAAAGGATTAGCTGTTGTTGCTTATTGTATAATTTTTTTTAAATATTGATTTCTGAATTGCAAATGCTGAATGTAAAGTACTGTGAGAAATCCTATTTTAATTGAGTTTTAATCCAAGTGTGACCTTTTGGTGATAGATCTTACTGGACATTTGATTGGAACTCACTTTTTTTCCTACTTACAAAAAATATACCTTTTTTCCCCTCTCCTCAGAATCAACGAATCCCATCTGACATGGTGTTTCTCAGAACATCGGAAAAAACTGGTATGTTTTGATAATTCACATTGGTTATGTGATAAGTTTGTGGTTGCAGTAAAATTTTAGATTGTGCATTGTGGCCAATTTGAAGTGGTCAAATAGATTGATGTTAGGACATCTACCTTCATGAGTTTAATCAGAGGGGGTCCACGTGTGAGAAATACAGTCTGCTTGGGCAGTAAAACAGGAGAAATCTTACTGTGAACATGAGACCTTTATAGGTATGTTCCTCTAAATAGATGATTTTTATGAATTGTTATAACAAAATGCTTAGGTAAAGCAAATATTAAGACTGCTTTATATTTAAAAGACTGTACTTGTTTAATATGACTTGACACTTTTAAATGATTGATGACTAATCATTATCTTGCAACACACATAAATATCATCTGATTGTATTTCAGTTATTAAATTGAAAAGAACTGAAATCTGAACCTACTAATATGTGATTAAATTTTTTTTTTTAATCTATTACAACGATCTAAAACCCTGAAATAACTGAATTTTTTAACTTGGAAATAATACTGCCTTTTTGGTCAGTCACAAAACCAACGATTTTCTTGAGTGAGAGAAAGAAAAGTACTTCTCGTTAGCTCTGTTCCTCTTCACATGGTGATGGGGAGTACTCTTAATCTTTGAGAAACAAATATCTCCTTTATAAGAACCCTATAAATTATAGCTGTTTTGATTAAAGTTTAGAAATTACTATTGGATGTACAAGGTTCAAATACTATATATGTATTTGAACTACAATACTATAACTCATTTGAGTTTCCCTCCTTTATATTACCATTTCTCTTCAGATCCTGAAGAACGGTCTGATATTTGTCAGACAGCACTAAATTTCACAAAGCTAATAGCTGTGATATTGGTAAACCCTGTATTAGTGGCACTTGGTATTTCACTGTGGCACTGGAGTTCTATCATATATTTCAGATAAAAGGCTAAATTTGCAGAGATCATTTGCAAGAGAAGACAAAAATATTTCTGATAGCCTACAGAACACTACTAGAGCTATATATTTGCCAAAAGAAGAAGTTGTTACTGTACAGTTACTGTGTCTTGCTAATGACTTTCAAATGCTGATTAGATGCTACAGATCATCTATAACTGATCTGGACTGACAAAGTTTCCTAAGAGTCTGTATATAATCTCCATCTTAGTTAATTTTTATATACAATTCTGCAGCACATGGAATGTGATTTTTAACATGCACTTTCTGTAAGTGTGCAACAGGTTAACTATTTATATTGGTGTTGCACTTCTTTAAAAACAACCAAACAACTCCCCCCCCCCCCCCCAAAAAAAAAAAAAAAATCCCCTGAACTTCAAGCATATGGCAGTAATTGTTTTTTGACTAAAGAGTGAACACATACATCTGTAATTGTTTCTTCCTAGATGTTGCATTTTGACTGATTTATGGTTTAATTTATAGTTGACACTTTAAGTACCTTGTAAAATACATTTGCTTTTGCATGGTTTTATGTTCTATATGTAATTTTATTTTATCTTCTGTGCAATAAAACAGTTTAACTATAACTTGTTACTATAAGTCTATAAAGAGTAAAGCAAAGAGTTTGAACTAATCTTAAAATCCAGCCCACCCTGTAAGCTACTTTTGGGGCAAAGTACTATTTTCCAGCTTCAATATTTACGCTACATATTAATGTTGTCTGCAGCACTGTAATATCCTATATCTTCAGTCAAAAAAGAAGCAGTTTGAGTTATAAATGGGTAGTTTACAAAGTTCAGCCTAAAACTATTCTGGCTTCTCGTGCAAGTGTGGTACCATGGAAGAAATGAGACAGTGGCATGTGCTTGTTTTTCTCCCCTTCCACTTCCCACCCACCCCCCAAATGCACTTTTTAGGAATGTTGAGGTTTTTTTAGGATACTTCTAACTCTACATAGCAGAAGCTGAATTTCAGGGAATCAAGTTTATTTTGATAAAACTGAATTCTTATTAGATGTCTTCTTTTTTTACTTGATCAGATACATTGTCTTTTAGCTAGAATGATATCTTCATATAATCTGATATAATGACTTGATGCTAATTGTGTACATCTAATTTCTAACATGTGTACAATCTAATTTCTAAGATTCCTATGTTTTTTTTAATCAGACTTTTAGAAAAGTTAGTCTAAAGACTAATGTGGGTGAGTCTTTGTTTTGTATTCATGATTGACAGTCTGTAACATTGATATTCCTCTCTTTCATGAATGGAGGCAGTTAGATGGGTGTTTGAGTTTAGAGTTAGGATTACTTTCTGGGGGGATGGAGCAGGTGGAAATCCTCAGATGTGAATCCTTTGCTGCTGTCAGGCTCCCCATGTAACAGAGGCTTCCACAAGATCTTAATTGGCTTCCCAAATAAATAAAAAAAAAAAAGGGGGAAAAGATTAAGAGCAAAAAACTCTGGAATAATATCTTGGTTTTATACATATATTTAAGAAGGGAGGGGGGGAAGGTTAAGGCTGAATCTTGGTTTTGCTCATTACATATGGCAGGGATGACAAGCGATTTGGAAGATTTGTCCCATTTATCAGCCTTCCACCAGATTAAAGGAAACGTTCATGCTGAGCTAGCTGCAAAAGGTGGTTTAAAGGTTATTTTCATTTGGTGTATAAGCAGGTATTATGCCAAAAACAACTGACTACCTTAGTGGAAAGCTGTTATGCAAATGTAGGCGAGATCTGTGTTACACCAACGGAAAGCTTCCTTGCTCAAATTAAGCTAGATCCTAAGTGGCCTTTAACATAGTTTTCAGGTTCTTTTTTTAGATTGCTTGGCATGCTCTGTACGTTTTATTTGTCTATATGCCATCTCAGTCATAGATCAAAAGGTAGACAGGGCATTCCAGACATCATCGCATAACTTTATAATTGTCCACAGGAACTGCCAACTGAAGCAGGTGGTAATGACTTCAACATTATGGGAGTATTATCAAAGATACTATGTTTGTAAAAGAAGAAAAATATCAAAGATAAACTCTTTCCTTCTCTAAGCTAAAATCCTTGTCCTCCACCTTGGCTGTGCCTTGTGTTGGTACCTTGGTTGTGCCTTTTGTTGGTTCAGTGACCAGCTTCTGATCCAGGTGCTAACACACAAAGGTGTTCTGAGATGAACTGGAACTGGTCCTTCGTGAAAATCTGGTGAATGTCTTTATAAGACTCAGTATCTCTGGAATATTTGTGGTCTGTTAACTTTCAAATGTGAAATTCTGAGAGGAACACAAATTGGATAGGGTGGCTACAGTGTCAAAAAAGAGTGAATGAAGCTTAATTTTTTTTTTCCTTCAAACTTTTCATTTACCAACTTCCAGTAACCTCAAATTCTTATTATTCATAGGGCAAAAGCTGGCATATGCAATGGCTGGTTCTGAGCTAAGCACATGTTGATTTTTTTTGCTATCAGTTTTTGCTAGGTCCTAGAACAGATGGCTGCTGGAGCCAACAGCTTGGCTTTTCTCTTGTTCTTGTGGCTCTTTCGTCCTCTAATTTTTCACAAAAATTCAAGGAAATTCATATCCTTGAGATCTTTGGTCTGCCATACTTGATTGAAATTTGCCCCAAGTTAAAAGTTACTGAGAGAAAGATGGCATGGCAGAATAGTATTGTACATGAAAATAGGGCTAAGTGGGCTATTTGCTAAAGCCTTGGCAGCTGGAAGAGCCAAGGGATAACTACCTTTTGGGCTTGTGACATGCTGCATGGACTACAGTGCTAGGACTACAAAGAATTGTTTGTGTTCTGTACTACTGCTAACTATTTAAGCCTATGACAGACTAATCACAACACTGTTATGATACTAGCTCTTTGTTTAGTAGCTTTTTAGGAGGATAAGAATTGATTAATCTTAGTTAAGCCCTTCTTTTTGTTCCTGAGGTCCCCCTTGTCGCAGACAATGCTTTATGATGGTATGGAAAGTAGAGCTGGGTTTTCTCTTCAGCCTTTTCTGGTAGAAACTGAACTTCCAAAGGGTGAAATGAAAGTGCTTTTACTGGTCTACTTCAACTTTCCTGACCATGGTATTTGAACCTTGTACATCTGTCTTTTGCACAGAGTTAAAATTTTTGTCAGACACTTGATTCTATGCAGAGTAACAGGCCACTGCTTCTGGAAAAAAGTAGTTTTCCCAAGAGACAGAGTACTGCATTAAGGTATTCCTCTTCTAACAAACTTCTAAAAGTTTGTAAAAACTGTAAAGGTAGAATTCTAGTAAAATAAGGTCCACAAATGCATTTTAATACATCAGCTGCTGTAGACTTCTCAGCAGCTACCAAACTGGCAAAAGATTTTTTTTTAATTGTTAGAGATGATACTCTAGAGAGAGCAACTCCCACTGGCTGATCAGTTCCACTGCTGTCAAGCATGCTGTCATGCACAAATCATCATAAAACAATTTTGTTATTATATGTCTTTAAATCCAGTGTATAGTAATTTACTGGTGTGGACATTCCAAAATACTGTATGTCTACCACTACAGCTGTGCAATGGAAGCAATAGGGAAATGGGACCATTTACAAATTATCACAATCCTTTGATTGTGAAGAACCTTTAATTCCTCGCAAGGTAATGCCACTTGCACAATTGTAAGTTACATCTGGTATTTTTCAGGCCTGCTTTACATTGTTTTGGTCTTACCTATGTGAGTACTTTAGATGGTATCTCAGAATCGCAGAATGGTTGAGGTTGGAAGGGATCTCCAGATATCTTCTGGTCCAACACCCCTGCTCAAGCTGGGCCACCTAGAGCTGGTTGCCCAGGACCATGTCCAGACAGCTTTTAAACATCTCCAAGGAGGGAAATTCCACAGCCTCTCTGGGCAAGCTATGCCAGTGGTTGGTTATCCTCACAGTTAAAAAATAATAATTCTTGTTTCCTGATGTTCAGAGGGAACCTCCTGTGTTTTAGTTTGTGCCCATTGCCTCTGGTCCTGTCACTGGGCACCACTGAAAAGAGCCTGGCCCTCTCCTTCCAGAAGGAGAGTCTTTGCACTCTCCTTCCAGGTATTTATAGACATTAATAGGATTCTCCCTGAGCCTTGTCTTCTCCAGGCTGAGCAGTCCCAGCTCTCTCAGACTTTCCTCACATGTGAGATGCTCCAGTCCATCATCTTCGTGGCCCTCTGTTGGACCTTCTCCAGTATGTCCATATCACTCATACTGAGGAGCCCAGAACTGGACACAGGAGTCTAGTGTGTGGCCTCATGAGTGCTGAGTAGAGGGGAAGGATCACCCCCACCACATTGCTGGCAATGCTTTGCCTAACGCAGCCCAGGATACTGGTAGCCTTTTCTGCTGCAAGGGCATGTTGCTGGCTCGTGTTCAACCTGGTGTCCACCAGGATCCCCAGGTCGTTTTCTGCAAAGCTCGTTTCCAGCTGGGTGGCCCCCCAGCATATACTGGTGTGTGGGGTTGTTCCTCACCAGGTGCAGGATTGTGCACCATTTCTTGTTGAACGTTGAGGTTTTTGTCAGCCCGTTTCTCCAGCCTGTTGAGGTCCCTCTGGATATCCCCCATTACATAGATCAGTTTTTTGAATTTCACTTACAAAACTCCTTAAAAATGGTATATTTACTCAGGCTTAAATTAGTAGTTGCAAACATGTTTGTTTTTTTCAGAATTGTAACAAAAAGAGCAGTCTCGCTTGTATTAAAATTTGTAGTTAAGAGTTTTCAGGATTCTTTACTTGTAATTACTTTAACAGCAAAGGTACGAGTAAAATGTGGGAATAAACCAGGAAAACAGTTTTTCTTTGGAGGGTTTGTAGCAATTCATTTCTGTAGCAATATAACTGACTCAGATGTGATTTTTTTTTTAAATTTTAACCATTTTACAGGCATAAACTATGCAATGCAAGTACAGGTAAAGTCATCATTCATATAGCTTGATTTGCTGTTGGAAGGAGCTCTGAGTAAACTAGTAAAGGCTTACTCCGGAGTCTACCTTCTCAAAGTCTGCTGATTAAAGAAAAGAGTTATTTTGAAAATGATTAATTCTTAAGCATGTCTCCACAGAAAGCGAGAATTGTGCTGGCAAGTATGTTTTACTTGTTTAAAAGGTCTAGTTTTGTAGATCTGAAAATGCAAGTATTAGTAGAACATTTGTGTCTTAATATGAAACCCCAAACTCGGTGCAAGTAAAAATATAATAAAGATGATGCAAGTAGTATCTATTTATTCTGTAAAGTTAGGAATAAGTGTTCTACAAACAACTTAATTGTCTGGGCCCCAGCCTGTTCTGGAACTTCAGATATTTGAAAATCAAACCAGAGGAAAAAAATATCAGTTTGGAATTCAGTTGCGCAACTGATGTCACTTTTTATCTCTCTATAAAACCAACTACCGCAGAATAATAAGGCTGAAGGAGTCGCATTTCTCACACATTCTGGAATTTTCTATTATGTTTAGAAAGCAAGCGTTATAAAACCTACCTGTCTGGGAACTAAAATGCTTTGAAAATCTATTGCTATAGAGAATGATAAATGACTAGAGTTAAGTTTTGCACATATGGACAGATAAAAGTTTATCTTCAGGGCATGAGTAGCTGCCGACAATCTGTCCAAACCACTTTAATCTGTTTCTATACTTCAGTTCCTATTCCATTTTTAACATTTGATTTAACTCAGGCTTGAAATGTTTTGGTATCTACTTTAAGCCACTGAGTAATACTGATTCAATCTGATCAGCTACTTTTTTAAGATATAGTCAGATAGTATGAGTGTTATGTGGTGGAAGGAGGTGGTCTCGGCAGGCATTAAGCTCCTGATAGTATTGTGCTCTCTATATTATTGATGTAAAATTACACAGTAAAATGTTATTAGAAGACATGATCATATATTTAATTCCCTAATTATTTTCTTTTATTTTCTGTGCATACTTGGGAGACTAGCACAATGCATGTGTTTCATTAGATTTGCAGCAAAATAAGCAGTAACAAAGAAATATTTATTACTTATTTAGGTTTTGTATTAAAAAAAAAAAGACTAGTAAGAGTTGAAAAAGTTTATCTGTAAGGAGGCTGTATATTGTATTAGGCATAAATTTGCCTGTTCCTGCTCTCCAGTGATAATGCACTTCCCCAGAATTTCAGGGCATTTGGTGGCTTGGCTGCAGTAGCAGTCTGAATATGTTGAAATCCCAAATAATTCCCCCAGTTTTGGGAAACAGCTTAGAAAAGCTGAAAGTGAGAATCATCAAAGCGGATCTCAGAGGCAGGGTAAGTCAGGCAAACAAACTAGATGTATATTTATAACTGTTAGACTGTGGATATGTTGTCAAAGGCTTTGAAAATAAAAGACAAAGAAATTACTCTTGCAGAAGTTAGGTTCAAGAATTCCTTGCGTAGAAGCAGTTTATAATGTTTCCTGTAAAGTATCTGTTCATAAGATTGATGCCATGCATTATGGTTTTTTTAGACAGTCACCTTTTTCTTCTGTTAGATTGTTTAATTTGTGGTTTTTTTTTCTTTTCTTACCTGAAGGCTTTACTAGGCAAGCTGTTAACACTAACTTGATAATTCTTTCAAAGGATTGGAAAATGTCTCGTTCCTCATCTTTATTATGAAAAAGGAATTTCTGCATAGCCTATAAAGTTCTGATTATTAGGTCTAATGAGGAGTGATCTTGCAGTAGTTTTAAAGTTGTCTCACTAAAAATTTAGAAATGATCCTCAAATCAATCTTAATGTATTCATAAGGAGAGGATGGCTTGCACATGTTAATCTAATTCTGACTTTCATATGGGGCTTGAGGTGTGTGGCTGGCTGGAGTTAGAATGGAAGCCTGTGTAGGCTTGAACTACCTTAGTCTAGCAGCTCTCTTTCCAGTGGTAGAAAACCTGATGTGGAGCAACCTGCCTTGTCAGGAGAACGCAGTTGAGGAGGGCACTGGGTTCTCCTTACAAGTGCTATGGCCCATGTTGCCATGCTGTCATTGCTCTTGGTACATATGAAGGGTAAAGGAAATTTAGCTCAAATACTTAACTTCTTCAGTTACAGTTCTGATTGCAGGTGTCGATGTAGCTTTGCACATCCTTCCTCTGTCTGTCAAGTAGAAAGAAACTGGAAAAAACAGAAATCCTCTGCTTTTTGCTGTAATGAAGTCCAGTGATAAATCTTTGCAGCTGGGCCTGTTGTGTCTTCCCAGGCTCCTGTTTGGTAAAGGAGAATGTGCTTTTCCCTGCTAAATTTTTAACCAAAGATTTATCCTCTTGTTTTTCACATGCCTATGGTAATCTGATGGCTTTGTCAACTCCTTTGACTTGTACTTTTCTGTGTTTAAGCTTTATGAGATACCAAGGCTTTGATTCCTGCTCCTCCTAATTTAGTTAATGGTATGTCCTTCAAGTTGATTACTATTGCCACTGCTAAAATCTTCAAGACTAAACATGCTTTCAGTGGATTCTGGTATATTTGGCCATACACTTTTCTCAGCCTCCTTTGTTTGCTTCTGAGCTCTGCTTTCATCAAGAGAGAAAATGCTCCTTAAGTCACCTACAAGCACTCTTCTTTGAGGTGTATATGCATATGTATTTTTTGTATTATTGGTCTTTAGGAATACGTAAGGGCATTAGGGAGGTCAATGGGGAGAGCAAGTTCTGCTGTGCTGTCGGAGCTCTCAAATCAAGGAGCCTGTTTAGTCAATATTCTTAAAATATTTTGAATGTTTTGAACCTTTACTTGTGGCATTGATGTTAATGTGTGCTTTGCATTAGGATCAGAAAAGTGATTGAATTGATTTTGATTTTTCTACTGAAATTTAGGCCAAAAAAAGAAGGAAAGCCAGTTAAAAAGTCCTAATTCCTGATTCCATTTCTGTTATGATAGGCAGCAATTTAATGATTGTCCTGTATAATTACTGCATATCTGACTGTACATTGTAAGAAGGATCCTATTGAATCTTTAAGCAAACATGCAGTACTTGCACTTGCAGTAATTCTCATAATACATTTTAAATAAGAACCGTCTTTCCAATTGTAAACCAGAATGTTTTCCTGTGAGGGCCAAATGAGCACTGTGTGTTAAGGACAGATAAATGAAAAATGCCAGCTGAACTCAGTACTTAGACCAGAATAATGATTCAAATAATGGTAAAACATCAAAATGGATGGTATTTATGGAATAGCACTTATGGAATAGCATCTGTGTTAGACAATTTTCCTGTTTTAGTGGGGCCTTAAAGTGGTTTGCAGTGGAGCCACTTTTGTGTTAAAAGACTGTAACATCTCTGATTGCAAAAGGTTCAGTTTCATCCCTTTTACCTATCCAGATGTGCAACATACTTTGATACAAAGTAGTCTGTAATCTCAGTGAAATTAGCTTGCTGTGGTAGGTTACACTAGGTAGGGTTTATCTCCTACTGTGTTACAATTACTTCTTCTGGAAAATATTTTCATCCTTAATTCATTTGAAGGAAGATGTACCATCTACTGCTTGTTGAGAAACATGCTTTTAATGCTATCATATGTAGTAAATATGACAAATATGTTGAAGATGTGAACAAAATTGGTTTACAAATGAATAAGCAAGGCTGAAAATATTCTCAAGATTCTTGGATTTTAATCAGACGATGTGTTTGGATCATTCATGGGACAGATCACCACAGGTTATTCCAGTTCTAAATGTTAAAAACAACTAGAATAGCAGACTAAGCAAATGCACAAACAGGGAGTAGTGTCAGTGAAAAATATTCTGGTGATTGTATAAAATGTAATGGTAAAGCTGACATCTGCCAAGTACCATACTGATTTTCATACCATTATAAAGTGGTATTCTGGCCTCCACTTTTTTTGGTCTGAAAAGCAAGAATTTTTCAGTGTTCCAGGCATTCTGTATGCTAGAGTTTTTTATTTAGTCATTAAACTGAAGACTTAAATAATGCACATTATCTTTTCTGTATCACTGGGGTTCTCCAAAAAGAGATTAATATACATCAGAAGAATAATGGACCAAAGTGGTGTATCAAATCCTATTAAATGGAAAAGATAAATTGATGCTTTTGAGTACCCTTCTGTATACCTCAAAATAATATAAATCAGAAAGTTAAAATAAGACTGTGAATATGAATGTAGATGTGGGGTTTTTTTTGGTTTTGCTTGGAACATTGTTTGCTACATATAAGAGAATTCCATAATGTTTTTAATAAAAATAGAGATAAAAATTCCTAAAACGTACTGAATCAATACAGCAATTCAAAAAAGATGCAGTGTGATCAAGCTTGGATTAAAAGCATCTGTGTGCTTGTCAATAAGGAACTGTGATGAGTTTGGGGGTATCATATTGACTGTGTATTAATACATGGTATCCTATAAGACCATCAGCTGATTGTTTAGAATGTAAATGAATCTGTTGATGGATCTTGTGACTGATGGCTTAAATTCCAATTAATCAATTGCTTCATCGGTTTCTTAATTCAGATCAAATGTCTCAAGTACACACAGTTCTTTAATGGTCTTAAGAGAAATTAATGCTTTAAAACTAATTTAATCAGTCTTGTATAAATGCCACTACATTTTTCAATTGCATCCTGTGTGATGGCACTGTAGCTTAAATGTTTGGGATCTTTCAGGTCTCTTGGGTTTTTTTCCTCCTTAGAAGTTGTCATAATTAAAAGCTGCTTGTTATAGTGGTAAATGAAACTCTGTACTCCAACATGTCATCTTGGTGCTGCTATTCATCTAGTCATCAGTTTAAAATTTTCAGGCACATAGTCACTTAAGTAATATAATAATTTTTAAGTTGTTCCTGAATGATCTGGTTTTAGGTGTGCAAAGTAAAAGTCCATTTTTCTTTTGTTGGGTATATTCTAGTAACCCATCTTTTTCAGTGCTTTTGGCTTAAAGCAGGAAGGCTGGTAATATTACCAGACAATATATAGCTGTTTATGACACCACAGTTCCATGTGCCCTGTTTCACAGTGACCCATCAATTAATTCATCAACACTTGACGCAGGCTCTTCACTGTGACACTTACACTGGTTGATCTTAATTTGATTGTCATTAAAACCTTCCTTTCCTGACAACTGTTGTCAATTATACAAAATAAAATCAAGTATTCATAAGTAGGCTGTAATAGGATATATGCAGGCAGATTTAATAATTCAGTTTTGCTGAGGCTTGAAAGGCATTAGTTGTAGCTGTTGTTCTCATTTGTAAAAAATTCATTGGATACAGCTCTTGAGAGAGAAGGCAGACATAATTTTATTTATTTAGAGTTGACTGAGAAGAACCCAGACATGTAGTGGTGGTTTAGCATTATCTCTGTTTAAGAATAACTGACATGAATTCTTCAGTTACGTATTATAGAAAGTAAATGTAATTTAATTTTACAATTATTTTTTTTAGACTAATTTAAGTTCACACACTCTACTGTTGTTTTTCAATGAAATATCTGTAATGGAGTGTGGAATTCAACCCTGCATTTATGCAGACAAAACAATACCTTTTCAAGACTGGAGTGCTTAGTCTTTAATATGCTTGTAAAATACGCGTATTCCTGCATATCTGCTATATACAACTAAATTATAGTTGCTTCCCTCTGATGCATCTTCAGCACTGTATAACATTAAAATGTGTGCTATAGCATATTTGAATTATACCTACAAGTTCTCTTTAGTGCTTACTGGCAAGTCTCTTTTTTTTTTTTAAAGCTTGCTGATATTTGGCAAAAAATTTGCAAGCAGAAAACTGTTAACTTTAATGTTCTCCAAGAGAAAGTTAAATACGGTTTTCAGAACTTCTGTATTGTTGATTGGCTTCTTATGTACTATTCTTTACTGTGTATACTGACGTTTGTAACAAATACTGTGTGTGGGTTGACTGTTAACGCTCTGTGGAAGGGATTTGAATGTACTTGTGAAATCTAAAATTGGAAATATTTTTTAAAATAATTTAACTTGTAAAATGCTGATTAAATAGGTGTAGTTGAAGACAAGATCTGCTGTTAAGTGATTGCTCAAAGCAAGAGCAGAAAAAGTGAAGGACAGACGTGTGGAAGTATTTTTATAATGATGTGTCATTCACTTTGTCATTTTTTAATGCTAGTCAGAATAAGTTATTCCTTAGGGTTTTTTTCCCCTGAATTCAGAATCTTCTCTCTTCTGTCTGATATCGTAACTTAGAGCTTCTTTCTCAGATTCTTCTTCCAGGCTGGGAACTGGGAGTGAGGAAATGAAAATTAAGTTCTGGATACAGGACAAGTGGGATAGTTTAGTTTCTTATGGCAAGAAAACCATCTTAATTTCTCATCTTGCTATTAGTCAAGAAACCTGGACGGTCCTGGAAAGCAAATGCTTTAAGTATTAGCATACTCTTCCACCTTTTCTTTCTAAAAACAAAGCCGGTAGACTTCATGAACAAGAAGGAAGCAGGGAGGAAGCTCTGTCTTTCCATGATGCCACTCTACCTAAACTTTTCCTTACCATTTTCATAATGTGATTTGCAGGGAATTTCCATGAGTTGATGCATGCATTTTGAGGTATTTGGATTCAATTAGCCAGTCTTGGATTATTCAAGAGTATTATTATATAACAAAGAACATCAGGCCATATTTGTATAACTGGTAGGATATTCTGCTTCTGTCTGATTATTTTAGGGCACTATTAGGCTATTGAGAAAAGTTCTCTTGTAGTTAGTATTAATTAATTAGTTCACATGCTGTGTGATGGCATTCGGGATGATCTGCTCCATCAGCTTTCCTGGTGCCAAGGTCAGGCTGACAGGCCTGTAGTTCCCCGGATCCTCTTTCCGGCCCTTCTTGTAGATGGGTGTCACATTTGCTAGCCTCCAGTCAACTGGGACCTCCCCAGTTAGCCAGGACCGCTGATAAATGATTGAAAATGGCTTGGTGAGCACTTCCACCAGCTCCCTCAGTACCCTTGGGTGGATCCCATCCGGCCCCATAGACTTGTGTGTATCTAAGTGGTGTAGCAGGTCGCTAACCATTTCCCCTTGGATTATGGGGGCTCCATTCTGGTCCCTGTCTTCCAGCTCATGGGGCTGGGTACCCAGAGAACAACTGGTCTTACTATTAAAGACTGAGGTAAAGAAGGTATTAAGTACCTCAGCCTTTTCCTCATCCTTCGTCACTATCTCGATGTAATTCAGATCATTCGAATGATTTTTTTGTTTGTTTCTTCATTATAGCCTTCCATGAAAATCAGGTGATGCAATTTTATATGGAATAATTTAAATTATTTTCCTTTTGCAAAGTAGATTGCTCTTAATCTGTCAATACTGCTATTTTGGGTTTCTTGTGTTAACAACACTTTCTTTAAAAACTACTTGGTAAACAGGCTGAATAGTAAGCTAGTTGTTCTAAGGAGAATTATCTATCTTTCTGCTTATCAGAAACAACAACACTTCCAAATGAAATAAAATAGGAATAAATAAGTTATTTAATACACAACAATTTTTCTTTTCCGAGGAACTTATTTTAAAAACCCTGTAAGCTAGAATATATTTAAGAAAATATGTAACATCCCAAGTAATAGCTTGTTTTCAGAAGCCTGTATTAAAAACTGTAATTACTACTCAGAAGTGTGTATATAAAATTTAAGTGCTTGGTGGTAGCACAAGTTTATGTACATTACTGTAATTTCAGGAAATTAAAGATATCTACATATAAAGAAATTAATGCATAAAATATGAATAGTGAGTTTGGTAGTATAAAAAAATAGAGGATTTGGCTATCTGATGATGATGCATAGTATTAATTAAGAGAAAGCTTATGATATAATTGGTTTTACTTCATTAAGAAGCTTCCCTTTCTGGGGATTCCCCCCTTTTTTTTTTTTTTTTTTTTTTTTTAAGTTTAAGGCTAAATTATGACCAGCATTTTCCAAGCATAGCCTGTATTTAGTTTGAAAATTTTTGTTCGGGGCCTTTTTCTTCAGTATTTCTGAAGGTAGGGGTAGGCCCAGGCCCACAAAAGAGGTCACTGATGCACATGTAAGTGTAAACCATTCCCAGAAGCATTTGACATATGCATGTCCTGCATGTATGCTCTGAGTAAAGCCTTAAGTCCAGCACACACTGAGTAAGTAGGATTCTTCCTGCTTACTCTGTATTTAGCACAGTACCTTTGTTTGATAAATCTAGGCCAGGCATATCATAGCTCTAAATTTGCCTTCACAGATGAGCTTTTGTATCTCTGTTTCAAAACACCGTAAAAGCTACTGAAATAAACGTTATTTTTGTTCAATATTCTATTAACACACAAAATAGCTATTAAAAAAGATGGGGTTTTATTCATAGTATCTCAAATAACCATAAACAAGAAGTCTGTCTGTTTATAATTAGCAATGTATCCTTATATTTTAAAGTTACGTAGTTACTTCAGGTTCTTAAAATGGTTTTCATCCTTTGTATTGCAGGTGCTGCTTTTCCACAGAAAAGCTATCTTAGGGTAAATTCTGGACAGGCCTCAAACAGTTGAGCTTTTGCTAAAACAAAAAAACCCAGAATTGTAGTCCTAGGACTTCCCTAAACATACAAGTTTCACAGATTTCAAATGAAATGGTTTTAAAAATCAGTTTAGTTGCATTTGGGCAGCACCTTGCATGGACATGCTCTAAATTGATTTATGCCTGTCTTCAACTGATTAGGCTAAATGAATATTACATAGTTGTAAATTAGTTTAAATGTGCTCATGTGAAGTTTGGACCACTTTTGATAAATGATTAAACTGTTTAAACACAGTGTAATTTTCTTAAATCAACCCTTAATTTCTAATTTGGATCATTCCAAAATTTTCACTGTAAAGACAGAAATGTCAGACATGTTCACAATGTTCAACTTTGTCCACTAATCTTGAATGGCTGTGTATTGTTATGGGAAATGAGCATCTGAGTGCCCTCACTTTATGAAGTAAAAAGTTTAATTTTATTAATTCTTCTTTATATGTAGCCTTATGAAAATTTCTTATGTTTGGTGTGGCTTTTCTTTTCTCTTTTTTTTTTTGTAGACAGCTATGCTTTGGGAAATATTTAAAATACTTCATGACTTTTCCTTTAAGCAGCATAGAACTGAAAAAATAATTTGATTCTCTATGTGCTGTAAAATAATTGCCAGGTTCAAGAGTTATCGCTGAATTCAGAGGGAATAGCAATTCCTGACATCTGTATAGGTGTGTTTTTCCTGGCAAGTCATATTCAGGTTAGAAATGTAAGATATTTTTAACACTGACCTAAAGCATTCTGTACATAACAGAATAGTTAAAGTACATATTTAGTACATAACACAATTTTTTACTACATTTGGAGGGTTTGTTGTTGTTGTTGTTGTCTTGTTATTTGTTTGGGGGGGGGTTGTTGTGGTTTTTTTTGGTTGTGTGTGTTGGTTTTTTTGTTTTTGTTTTTTTAATTTTGTGATTTGGAGGTTAGGGGGCAGTGCTTCCAAGCATTTCAAAATGGAGCAGTTACAATAGCTATTTTTTCAGGAGACTTTGATTTTTAGAAGTTTTATGTACTGCTGACTCAAATACCTTCCAAAGGTAAAGTACGTGTGACTTCCATGCAATACACAGTGGGGAATATTTAGGTTTTTTTACAGGTCCAAGGGGTTGGTAGGGGTGAAGAGTTGTTTTTATACATTGTTTCTAATTACATGTTTAATCTCCCATTTTTATAGCTTAGTTAAACCAGGTTTAAAAACAGTGTCTCATAGTATAATTAAAATTCCTTAGTCAAATCTGCTGTACTATTTGAGGTAGAGAAGACAATTGTATTGTTTCAGTTTTGCTGTTGTGATCACTATTGAAAGCTGACTTGGCAGAAAGCAGTCCCTTTTTCTGGATAAAAGGGAAACAGGCTATGAGATAAGTTATTGATGAAATTAACTGCTGAAGTGGAGAGGAAATGCAGCTGGCCAATACATGTCATAGTGTGAGCTCTATTAAATGAATATATGTGCAGTCAACCATTCACAGGAGCCACACTGGTCTTGAACTGCATTGATCTATAGTATAATTCTAAATGAAATTGATGGAAGAGAGCAACCATTGACAGGAAGGGTAAAGAGAACCATGAAATGTCTTGTACAGGAAAAGTATGATGGAAAGTAGGCTCAGCTATGCCATGGATAGAAAGTGTGGTGAAACCATGGTATTTCTAGGTGTTCCTAGGTACCTCACCCTTAATTATAATGCAGTGTATGTCACTGGACTCTTCAAAAAGTGCTTTATAGTATTTTATTTTTAGAAGAAAATCCATAAAGAATCCTGTTAAGAATTTAAAATCAGCTTTTCAAGAACTTTAGGTACAGCTTTGTAGCTTGCAGCTCTGAGCTTCGGGTGAAATTTAGTTGTGATAATGTGTTCTGAGAGCTGTTTATATTAACATCCAAAGATTTGTTTACTTACTATGCACTTAATATAAATACAGCTGTTACATGAAGGCTTGTAAGCTTCTTTCAAGACTGTTGTGCAAAAATGCTGTCTTCTAGTCAGATGTAACTTCAGGTGGCTTCTCTCTCTGGCATGTCCTTTCAGACCATTAGCTCATTGAACTGCTTAATTTACAGGCCTTGTTGACTAAAGTTCTTGGGTTCTGTTAGATTTTACTTACATCAGGGTCCATGTGTCCTATGAAAGAATCTCTCTCCCAATTTTGTGTTCACTGGTAGGTACCCATTCTTGATGTATTGCCTATTAGATTCAAAGCTTCTAGCACATTGTTGTCTTGTCTGTGTAAGAAGACTCAAACCTGGATAAATTCTTTTGCCGGTGTTTCCTTCAGTTTAATTGCTACCATATCACTTCTAGTGATGAAACTACTTTGTTAGTTTTTATTGGACTAGTTGAAATATAGAAGGAATTATGGGTATATATGCATGTATGTCTATACACATGGTTTAAAATTTACAAATAACTAGAAAAATATATTTTTATTTCACACCCATAGCACACAGTAACAATACTGTATATAGTTGTTAGGCTGTAGTGTAATGGAAGTTGTAATTATTACTTCAGAAATATTTAAGGTTTCTTTAGTGTAGCAATTGTGAAGAGTATTGCTAAAATTTTACCACCTTTTTTAAAGGCTTCAAAGTAGATGGAAATTGTAGCTAATTGTATATGTTTTTAATGATTTGCAATGTTCATGTGCAGTCTTTTTTGAATCTTACATTAGTAACCTATATAATACTCCAGACTTGATGATATCCATCAAACTAGTTATTGGGGCAGGGGGAGGCTCTGCACTGGTCTCAGTTTTCTGTTTCTTGAATACTAGTCTTCTGTATGTAAAACATACTGATTCTCTTCAGTATGTATCAGTCTGTATCTTGAGCTTCCCTCGTATCTGGAGTACTGTGCATGTGTTGACAGGTTTCTTTAGCCTTAGCTCCTTGGCAGTTACAGATGACTCAAAATTATTTAAGTGTAGTACATTGGGATCCATATTGTTTTGAATGGTATCCATGTTAAGGATTTATTTTAAACAATTTTTTTCAGAGAAGCCAGGAGACTATAAGTAGTGGAAGTTTGTGATGTCACACGAGCAGAGAGAGAAAAATCATAGGCATCAGTTCATTATTCTATTGTGTTGGAATTGTACAAGTGACAAAATTCTAAAGAGAAAAAAAATTTAAACCTGTTTCAACTTCAGCCAACGAGGTTGCATCTCTTGCTGATAACATTTGGAAACCTGTTTAGAACATATTGAGAAACCTGTAAAATAGGACACCCACCCCACCCCCCCCTTCATAAACAGGCATGTTGTTAATTTTATCAGAAAAATTGTGCTGTTGTGTGATATCTGGAGCATTCCTGGAAGAAAGCACACAGACATTCCAAAATATGAATCCTTTTATATGTAGCACATTTATTTAAAAATGGTTGTAAATTGCTTTATTTTCACCCTTCTAAATTTTTTAACCCAAACTGAATTTTTGAGATAAAAAAAATAGTTTGATGTCTCCTTATAACTTCAAGGTTCGTGTTTCATTCGAACTGACCAGCTCGATGGAGAAACAGACTGGAAACTGAAGGTTGCTGTCAGTTGCACACAAAGATTGCCAGCTTTGGGGGTAAGCATTTTATCTGTTTGCTTTTATGATATCTTCCATGTATGCATATATATCTCTTATCTAAAAGATTGTTACAGTTATTGTAAGTATTGGAAAATATCTGTTACCACAGTCTTAGTTTTTGCAATAAATAGGAGATAGATATTCCACTGAATGCTGAATGAGAAGTTGGTTATGCAAATATTCTTATTTTTACCTTGAAAAGAAACTGAGACAGAATTGGATTTTTATCTTTCAACTTAGTGGTTCTCATTGTGGTCCCCACTAAGATCCATACTCCGCAGAAGCGTATCACAGTTGTAGTGTTTTCAACCAAGCGTTATACTGCAAGTTCAAGTCATCCTTGCCTCAGGAACCATTGCTGTAATCACTAACTTGTAAGCTTGGGAAACGAGTAGTCTGCTCTTAGAAGGTAAAGTGCTTTTTGTTGTCAAGATGCTTTCTAGTCTGACTAGATGCAATGTGCAAGTTCTTATGAGGAGGGCTCTCTGAGTTGCCTGAATGTGTGTATTTTTTGAGTGCATATATGCGTCTTGTCATGGGTAACTATTAAAATTGTGGAAAAGGACACATGTATGTGTGTGTATATATGTATACATTCAAAATAGACATGTATCTACAAAAATGTCTGTAGAATTGTATAAATGTATCTTAATGAGAAGCTGAATTGTGTCCCTTGTACTGGGGAAGCTGCTATTTTAACAGGAGAGTTGGCTTAGTATTAAGAGACTCCTTCTGAAAACATACTCAAGTTACAAGCTTGTGGAAATCTACCTGTACAGAATTTCTGGTCTTTTGACACTAAATCCTTTAGGTCTTTTATTAAAGGCAAACATACCTTAAGAGGACTGTTTATATGCCATCTCAATAGAAAAAGTGTGTGTTAGATTATCTGCCAGATCTTAGCAGGACTTCTGCAGTAACTCTTCCAGAATTACAGAGTTGCTGCCACACTGAAATTAGCAGAAGGGAGAGATTTTTTTCCTGTGTTCATACTGCTCTGGCTACTGGCTTCACGTGTGACAGGAGGAGGAAAAAATAGCCAGGTTTGAATTTAGAAAATTGGAAATGAGGGATGGAACTGAAAGTTGGTCATGCCAGACAGAGATGCCAAGTCAGGCTCTGAGATGGGAGTTCTGGTGCAAGAACAGGCTTTAACAAGTATTCTGTAACCTGCAGTTGAATTTGCATGTTAGTATTTGTAATAACGCCTCTCCTGTAGGTTTTTACTATTTAGTCATTGGCCTATCTTGTTTTCTCATGTCCACGTTTAAGACAGATGCGTGCATTTGACTAAAATTCAGTCAATTTTCTATCTTGCTTTGATTTTTTTTAAATTAAATAGTCCTTTTCAGATAGTTACAACTGTGTTGAATTTAGCTATTATTTTTTATTTTTCTTTTGTTTTGGAAGCCTCACTGACTGCACTCAGCAAATACAACTCTTCGTGCAGAGCGCTGCCTCTTTGAGTTCTGTTTGCTGGTTATAATTTCAGTGTTCTGAGCTTGGAAATTTTGGTGTTCTGAGGCTGATGAAATCTGGAGTAAATTACAATGCAAAGGTTTCTCTGCACTCTCCTTTGGAAAAGAAAAGAAAAAAGTTTTACATTATCTTTTCTTTTTTTCTTTTAAACCCCAAATCCATGTCTGAAGTTTTCCCTCCTTACTAGGAAGAAATAGACCTGGTAGAGCAGGGAATTGTTGTACTGTAACTTTAATATTATGTTCTTTGTTTAAAAAAACCCAAACTGTTATCAATGGACTTGACAAATAAATTGTTAAGCATCTATGGAGATAGTATAAAATTATGGTTAAATCATCTGTGCATTTGATTTGAAAGAAGTAAATGTTTGTATTGTAGTTGTTTACAGTGGAAAATAAGTCAGAAATAGTTGGGGAGTCTGCATTTGAATGGTAGGACATGCAGCCTCAACTTCCTGCAGAAGTGAAGGTTTGCTTCGGGTGGTGGTTGTTTTGGGCATGTGGGAGAGGGAAAGGCAAGGTATCACCAAGAAATTATTCATGTGTCTTGGAAACAGTATACAAGAGTCGACTGTACAATATAGTAACCATTTCTTAGTTGTTTCCACTTACTGCTATTAACCTACCTCTGACTGATCTGTGGTTCTTGCAAGGTGTTTATATTCTCCCTCCTCTTGAGCTGTAGGTGACAACCTGAGTTGCATCAGCAGGTGTGGTTAATCAAGGAGCTATGTACACTTAACAAACCTTCCCTAGCTACCAGCAGCAAATGGAAGCCACCAAGTAGCTGATGTGCCTCTGCCCTTTCTGGCATCATGCAGTTATTGGTCATTAACCATGCTAGCCAAGACTTTGTCTGCATTAAGCTGACATGTCTTCCTGAAGTAACTGACACTGGGTATAATACTTCCTGCCAACTAAACTAAGCTATCTCCCAGTTTCCATACTGTGTGGTTTGGTCAAACCATTGACACTTGGTGGTTCTTTAATGAGATAATTTTAAATGGCTGCTTCCTAGCTGGTCTTAGACTGTTTGCAGTGGTCATGTCATATATCTGCTTCACTCCTAAGCCCCATCTGTGTGGGAATTATTTTGGGGAAATGGTAGCCTAATGCACCCAAATGTAAACGCTTTTTAGGGGATCCCCACGTCCTTCACAGAAGATAATGCTCAGCACATATCCCAGAAGGCTGTTTCCATTCCTGTGGAAAGCACATTGGTATTTCTTTAATTTCTGCAAAGACACTTTTACCTTTACTGGGGTGGCAATAATATGCAAGAGTATCAGCCATCTAAAGAAACTCTGTGGATGGCCAACTTCAGAAGATTAGTATGAAGCTTTAAGCAGGCTGTGAATTTCAAACTAACAAAAAATAGCATTATGGAATTATTTTATTCTAAGCCTAATTTCCGTAGTTCCTAATAGAGTCATAAGCTGTATCTGTATCTAAGCCCTACACATATTCTTTTTTTTTTAAAGCTAAATTAAAATGCAGTGGGCAGAATTATTTCTTTATAGTTACAGTAAAAATAATAGTTTTGGAAAAAAGAGTAAAAATAGGATACATGCTTTAAACATGTTAGGGATAGTGTTTGGCACCCTTTGAAACTTTACACCCAACTTATCTAAAAAGGGATGCTTAAAATATGTAGTTGAGGTTTTCTCAGGAAACAGTATTAAAGCTCTATTGTACAGGCAGTGGAAAAAATTTGAAGCAACTTGGTTAAAAGTAAGGATCATCTGAGAAAGCCATTTCAAGTAGACTTTTCTCACCCTAGGCTTCTACAGTATCCTCTGTTGCTGAAAACTTCTCAATAAAACTGAAAAATCAGGCAAGTTGCTTTCCAGATACTAACTTGGAAATGTCTGTTGCTTTGTTTCTGTTCCTAACTTGAAAAACCACTATTTTACAGCGATTATCTTGCTAACTTGTACTTGTGTAATAGGGGCATATGCTTTTTGACAGGCTTAACATTACTTTTGCAGAAACTTGTTGGGGTTTGAAGCAGTCTGGCAAAGGACTGAGCTTTGTCCTCTGGTCTGGGATCAACTTTGGTTTCCTTTCCTCTACCAGACGTTAGGAGAATCGGGCAATGATCCTTCCTTCTGCTAAAAGAAGTTGCTGGGATGTGATCCTCCTTTCATTCTATTTGCATTGTGTGCTGCACAAGGTGGGCAGTGCATGGTATTTGCCCCCAGAATAACTGACATGGTGAAAATAAGGCACTTCAGGGAACACCCGTCTAAACGTTTTGCTTTACCTTTTTTAAATCAAGCCATTAATGAAAACTATTTTGCTTTAAGGAATGTGGGAAAATCTACCTTCCCAAACACCAGATGATTCATACCTGATAAATGCCCGTTTCTGTCCGTTCTGTGTAATACTGTCAAACAACATTGCCACTTCCATAGGCGGTACGTTACTAAAATCCTGCTCACGTGCCCGTTTTCTTGCGCGTACAGCGGTAACGTATGCGCTTGGGGAGGCGGCGCGCGGGGGAGCGGCCCTGCCGTGCCCTACTCCGTGGTCGCCACCTGCTGGGCGGCCGCCGGCGCAGCGGCGGGACGGCGGCACGCGGGGCCCCGCCCTCGCCCGGCCCGGCCCTGCCCTCGCCGCCAGCTGGGGGGCGGGCCCCGTCCGGGCGAGGGGGAGTGAGGCGAGTTGTGTGGTGGTCAGCCAGGAAACTAATTTTGGATTAGTTGAAAGGCACGGTAAAGAAAAGGGGTAGAGCAGGATGTATTCTGTGCCGGTGAAGAATTACGTGGAGAATGCGAAGTTGTCTTAGTCTTGTCCGTTTCAAAGACAGGAAGTTTGTGTTTTAATTCAGTACTGCCTTTAAACTGGATTGAAGGCTCCTATTTGTATGCATGGCTACAAAAATGGGTTATGTTTTCGAGGTTAACTTTATACGTGTTTATGATAAACCAGCAGTTAGCTGCAGGGGCTCTGTTCATAATGAGAGCCTGTTCAGACAGGGGCGCACAGGGAGGCGTGGGGCGCAATCTCTGGGGTCTGGCATTTTACCCTTGCCATCTCTGGACTGATGTTCTGGGTTTTGGCTGTAATGGATTAAATAGTGTCAGCTAACTTTCTCTCTGAAGTAGCAGTTGTCCATTGCAGCAGTGCTTTTCCTGGCTTCCAGAGATTCTCCACGCATAAAGCAACACCTATCACAGTGTCTTCTCCATGTGCTTGCAGCACATTTTCAAAGCTGAGGCTTACAGCTCATATTTACATATTAAAATGCATATTTAATAATTTAAGAGCATGTGTGCAAGTTGAGCATAAAATAGACTATAAACAATGTAATCATGTGTTTGATGGAATATACTCTCCATAATTGTCACTCGTTTTGATTTCTTTAGTTATCTGGTACGAAGGCAGTGAGTATCGTTTGTTGGCAGAGCTGTCAGTCATGTCAACAGAGCAGCACTGTAACCCTTACCCACTGTGACACCCAGAATAAACAAACCTGCAGACCTTCAGAGCTTTTCTTAAAGAACAGATGACACCACCAAGATTATTAATACAGATTTTGTTGTCTTTCTAAAGCACTTGATGGGATCAGAGAATTAAAATTTCAACAAGTCATTTAAAGGCAGCTGAGCAGCAAATATTGTAACACCTAGATTAGATCTCTTGCAGTTTTGTAGTTATAGGTGGGGCAGTTCTTCTGGCAATATGTGTGTTCTGAGGCATTCTTCTCTAGTTTGTGTGATCAACTAAATTTATTAACAGCAATGAGGTCACTGTAATTTTCAATAAATGGTGACTTGCTGATTTATATCAGAAGATCCATACAGCAGTAAACAATACCATTTACATTTAATTAGTTTTATTGAACCAAAAGCAATTTTATTTGTAATGAACTACATGTTATGATTAAGAATGTATTTTAATGATCTTTAAGTAAGGTAGACAAATGTTGCCCTTGACCTAATAGAGGAAATTTTTCTATGTTATTGATAACTTTACAGTGATTTTTAAATTCTGAAATGCAGAAGAAAACATTTTCATTATTGTACCATCAAGTCATTTCCTGACTTTCAGTGTAGAAGGATGAAATGCATTCTTCTGAATTATTATTTTCAAGTATGGCATAATTAAATGCATATCAAGTTTTTAAAAAAATCTCATCTACTCTGTTATAAAAATAATTTAATTCTTACTGCTTGAGACTCAAGTCTTTCATATATTTTCTTTAATCTAGAACTGTTACAATTCCCTCTACCCAAGTGGATTTTTTTCCTTGAGTAAGAAAATAACTGAGGTCATTTGCACTCACTGTCTCCTAAAAGCAACGTAATTTTAGATGTAGAATACTGTTTCCATTGAACATATTGGTAGAACTATTTGGCTTCAGTGAACCAGCAGTTCAGTGCTTATAGCATGAAAATAATTCTTTATTGAAGATGAATTTCACAAAGATCAAGTCCCTCATTAGTTAAATCATTAATAAAAGGTAGTTGTCTGGGTTTTTTTAAATATAATTAAATTCTTTGTTTAAGGTAATTTCCCTTATCCCTACATTTATATAGGGGGAAGCAATGACATAACCTAACCAGGTAAATTTTTCTTGCTCAGTGAGCAGAAGTTATATTTACATGGAGTCTTGTGTACAAATCTTGATGTCTCCTTGTTAAATTCACCATCGTGACTTCTTTTAAGACATTGAGATGAGAAACGCACAGCTTCTACTACTAGGAAGGCAGCACTAGGTGAAGGAACATCTTTGTATTCTTATAGTAACCTTTATTGTTGAAAGCAGTTCGTATGTAATCTGTCTCCTATAACTGTATCATTCTTCAGATTTCTCTTTCTTTCCCTTGTATTTTAAAACTTCAACTACTGTATTTTATTGGCCTGAGAATGATGTCCCTTTGGAGTACAGAGCATTGGGCTACAGAAAAAAAGTCCTTACCCCTTTTCTTTACCCTAATAATGAAAAAATATTTCAGAAAGCTACTGAGCACGTGTAATATGCTTGTATGTCTTTTCTTGAATGAAATGCCAATGAACTACCACCCTGGATTTCTCTCAGAGCATAGGTTTTTCTTACAATTTTTTGTTTTAGGAAATGCTGTGCACTTTTGGAATACTCTGCCAGTTCTACTTTGTGGCATTCCAGAGTAATGCCACAAATGTGTAGGGAATGTGCAGATCTCAGTTTTCAGAAAGATAAGTGAATTTGAGTTGAAATTCAAAAAAAGAAAAAACGGGAAACATGAAAGTTGAGGTGTTAAATCAGAAATACAAAAGGAGAATTAAAACATGAAAAGACAGAGGGAATGTGGTAGAAATGTTTACATTTAAAATGTAACAAAGGAGAACATCACAGTAGAAGAAAATAGAAGGATTAGAAACCAAGAAAATATATTACTGTACAAATGCCAATATACTTAAAGGTGGATATTTCTGCTTCCTTTTATTCTAACGTTGCTTCCCGCTAAGGCATTCTTTGAAAAGCGAGAAGTTATTGGTTGACGCATTTCACTAGCAGTTTTTATTGTGTATATGAGTGTGTGTGGTATTAGTTTTCTGCTGTGCTATCCACTACTGAGAGACTCTTTATTTTTCTTTGCATAATAAAGCACATAATAGCCTGGATTAGCTAAATTGTAGGTGATAACAGATTGGAAAGAAGTGAATGATGAAGATATAGGACACCACGTGTGTATTAGTTTCATATAAATTATTTCTCGTGAAACTGATGAAAGTAGGTTGGAATAACAAGGATGCAATGAATGAACTTTGTGTGAAAGACTACGATAAATGGCCAACAGTTTAAGATAAAGATAATTTGTGAGAGTTAATGTTCAGATTTGATTCATGTTTTAAAAAGCATGAAGTGCTTTTGCAAGGCATGAAGTGAGAGATTTCTTGTCTGCAGAATATAAATAGAAATACAAATTCATTGTTTATAGAGCTACACATTTTTAAACTAAAGTCAAACGTGTTTAATAAATGTACAATAGATTTTAAAAAAGCATTAATTTTGATCTGGAAAAGTGAAAAAATAATGATATTAAAAAATCTGTAGCCATGTTATCGGAGAAACAAAAGGATACAAATGTGTCAGATTTTAAGACATTAACACAGGTGGACAATTACACCTTTAGTTAATTTATGTAATGTTCAAATTATGTAATATTGAAATGTAGTTATTTTTTGTTACATTCAAAATTATGAACAAAAAATAATGGCATGCTTTTAAAAATAGCTACATTTGAGCCAAGGTGTGGTTATATGTCCATGAAATATGCTGTAAAATTAATTCTGCTTTTGAAGATAGCACATTCTAGCTAGCGTGAACAGGGTATTGTAGCCATGTAATCTGCTCCCCAGAAATGGCATCTGATTAGCCTTTTGCAAGATTCATCCAGTAATAAAGGATGGAGATAACCCAGATAGTTAGGCGCTACATACGGTGAGAAGGTAGATGCATTTCATCAGAGGTTCCGATTCTTAGATCGGCTGGGTTTGGTATCAAGCCTCTGTTCCTCTCCAGAGTAGAAATTGGATTGTGGATCCATGCATGAGTGGTCTACTCATGATGAAATATGTTAGCTGCTGTTGGTCCTGACCATCTAAAAAGCACCAAAAGGTTTGCTTTTGTGATGAGAAGAAAGTCCTTTGTATCAGGTTTTTAACAGTTAGTCTGTGGTATTCTTTGTGGGAGCTGGATGCTTCAGAACAATTACTTGATGAAATAATTGTTTCAGAATTTTAAGGTGATCCTCCCTGGGCCTCTAGGGACAAGGCTTAAGATCTAACAATCATCACTTTTTTTTTTTTTCTTCCCCTATTTATACCGTACCACCATCTATTTATAGAGCCTGCTACTGTACTATCTAAGAGTCTCTTATTCTTCTTAGTTTTAGGGTAGGAATGTTCATGGGTTGTTTGCTGTCATGAGTAGTAGTACCGTGTATATTAGACCCAATTTTATCAGGCTAGTTTAGCATATCCCTGAATTTAAGCATTTGAGTAATCCTGTTGATGTATCCAGGCTTTCTTGAAGCTGATGGGGTTTTCTCATGGGTTGACTGCAGGTGTGCTTGAGCATTTCAGAGAACTTGATTCAATTTCATTGTTTCGTCTTGTATTCAGTTGGCTTTGTTGTTGCTGGAAAAGTATTTTGTTTCCAGTTTCATTAAAAACAAAACAAAAACCCCCCACTTTATTTTTAAAAGAACAAATATATGGAAAATACTTCAAGATTATACTATTATAAATTAAAATGGAGCTGTTAAGAGAAAATAAATTACATAAAATTTCTAGCTCACGTTATAAATGTAAAACAGTTTAGTGTTTGAACTATCAACACATTTAGAATACATCTTGGATCTGGTTCCTTTATAGCAAGATGTGCTGGAAAAACAGAGTGTTTCTTAGTTGGGTAAAAATTTCATGAACTTAACTTGCAGTGGGGTGGTGGCAGTCATAAACTGAAATATTTACCACTAAAAGGTTCTTCAAAATATGTGATTAAATTTAAGTTTAAATAATAGTAAGTACATTAATCTGTTTTACAGGATCTCTTTTCAATCAATGCTTATGTTTATGCTCAGAAGCCACAGCTGGATATTCACAGTTTTGAGGGTACCTTCACACGGGTAAGTAGTGTATGTAAATACAGTTCTACTTCTTTCTTCCATTATCTCAATGTAAGTGAAACCTATACTTAGTGTCAAAGTTGTATCAGATCTTTCCTTAGCTTTACAGCGGTATTTTTTTCCATGTTCCTGCCATGGCAATATTTCGTATAAATATATCCTGGTAAATATCTATTGCAGAAAGCTAATACAAAAAGAATATCTGAAAAAAAGCAGAATCCAAGAATTGGGTATTTGTTGACATCACTATAATCTTTTTATATGAAACCATTTGGATAATGGTATATATTGTTTGTCTCTAGGCATCTAATGTATTGTTCATATATGTAAAAAAGGTGGCAAGTTTAATACAGTCTTTAGCCTGAGACAATGCAACTGCTAGTTTATGTGCAATAAAAATGTGCCTTGTTTAACAGCATTTCTGTTCAAGGGAAAGCTGGTACTTCGAAGTTCAGTTATCTCAAAAAGTAAAATAAAATGCAATAATTTCTGTGACTTTTTTCTGTTATCTTCAAAAAGTGGCCTGCTAAAGTTAACCCTTTAAAGCAGGGTGTCTTAATAGGTAGTAAAAATTTTTTAAAATCACTTTACAGATTTGTAGCATTATATTAGCAGATATAGTGATTGTTTTGTTTATTTTAGCCAAACTCAGTGTTAGTAGACTTATTCCTCTTGATAGTTTGTTTCTAAAATAATTTGAGAGAATTAACTACTATGGAGGTAGAAAGAAGGGTTTTTTACCCAAGTGACTCAAATTGGTAATAGATTTTGTTCAGTAATTGGAATTCCAGTTCACAATTCTAAGTACACTGATGAATGAGATATTGCAGTTGTTGGCTGTTGAAGACCAATTTATGCCAGTTATATAGTTCATGCTGCCTACAAAGTAAATGCCATTTGCCCACACCTTCTAAAGCTGTAAGCAACAATGTATACTTAAACCTTGTATTGACCAATTGTCCAAATTAAACTTCTGTTAACAGCTGTAAAATTCGTGTTATTCCTGTCCCAATGGCTAAGTGTATACTTTTCTAAATATAAATTGAACTCCTCAGAGCCTTTCTAACAACTCTGGTATGTGTAATTGAGACACTGGGAAATCATCACTAAACAGTTGCTCCCTGTTGTGGGTTCTGTTTGTACATGTAATAAGAGCTGTATGGTTCAAGCATCCCTGATATGTGTAAATAACCCTGATGCATTTTATGCTTTCAGGTTTACATATGTGTGTTTTGACTGATTTAGTAGGAATGGCAGTTTAAACTGAATTTGTGCGTGCATGCATCTGAGGGCAGTGCCCTCAGATTTGGTTCACAGTGGATCACACTGTAGATATTTTTAGAAGTGTGGGGTTTTTTTGTTAACAGTGTACCTTCTGCATGGTGAAATATTGTTTTAGGACACTTGTTTACTGATTTATCTTTCTACTTCTGCTGTGAGCCCTTGCTTCCTACACTAAATCAGTTTTTGCATCTAATTTCTATTTTATGTTAACATAAAAAAAATTAGTGTGCTTAGTGATGCTAATGCGTACATTTTTCCTACTTAAGCATTGATGTTCAAAGAATTCTTGCAAGGGTAGGTTGACAGGGTAATAGCACATTGATTTTTCTTTTCTTTTTTTTCCCCATTATGAAGACAGAGTACTAACAATGTAGAAGACAAACTTAGATAATTTCAAGAAGTGCATGACCATAAAACAAAACAGAAACTTAGGTGCGCAGCTCTGGTGTTTTTATGAGGGAACAACTTCTCTTAAGTACTTCTGTGTGAGAAATATATCCACAGCAAACCTGATAGCTGACAGAAGATACCTTTTGCAGTACACCTGCATAACCATGCCAGGAGGAGTTAAAGCTCTGCTGTACTTCACTGATGTCTGCCAGCTTCACATGAAGTTATTATCCATTGTCCTCCATGGATTTTGGTGCATTATATGCAGTCAGCGCATGAAAGTGAGTGTGCATCCTTGCATAGGCGTGTAGGAAGGATCATGTCTGGCTCTTAAATGATGGCATAAGTTAATTCCCTTCCTCTCCCCTCTTCTGGACATCCTACCAAGAAACAATAGATGAGCTAAATTAGTGTTCTGTGACAATGTGGGGGATTTGTTTTATTTGTTCTCAGGGCATCATCCACGTCTTGGCAGAGCTTATTTTGAAATAGTGATGCACAGAACAGGGATTTACACAGACGTAACTACTAGAGTTTCCCTTCTGTCTGATGCTCCTATGTAGGCTTGATAAATTAGGAAGCTATTTCATCAATTCTGAAAAAGCATGAGAAAAACACATGTCTGTAGAAAGAGAATAAAAGGTAGCCATACTTCTTCACCCAACTTTTACCAGTTGGAGCTCAAAGAGTACTCTAGAGCTTTTATGTCGGTGTGTACTGGCATGACCAGTATTATTTACCTTTTGCTTACAGCTTTTGTGCAGAATCATAGAAATTATCTCTTCTGCTTTTGACCTTGGCTGGTTTTTGTTTAAATTTGGGTCCTTCTTCCACCATTCCCTTAAGAATCTTTTCCTTTAATTTCTCCTATATTCTAGCTCGGTGCTGTCACCTCAGTCTCTTCATTTACTTCAGGAATATATCTAATTTTTTTTTTATTCCAGTAGAAATCTCAGATAACTGATTCCTTTAAGTTTAGTTCATCTGCTGTAATAAACTTTTTTTTTCCTATGGCACAGAACTATTTGGTATCATTTTTCCCAATATAGCACCTTGTCAGAAGTTTAAAAAAAACTACCTTGATGAAAAACCTGTTGCATGCAGCTGTTGATACTTTGGAAAAATATATCAAGATGTGAGCACTGAAAATTGTGCCTTAATTTATGAGTAGAATCTCTGGCCTGGGGCTAATTTTACAGATGTTTTCTTGGATAAGTCTTGTATTTTAGTAAAGACAATGTTGAGTCTTTTTTTTACTTCATATTTGCTGTTAGAGAATTACCTGTTTTGAAGCAATGGTTGTGTTCAGTGCAATCTGGCTTAATTTTATGTTGCCACTGAAGGGAATGGTATTATGTTTTGCAGCTCCTTTTTACTCACCTTCCTTTTGCTGGCACTAACAGCCATACGGACAGCCAGACTAGGGAGCTAACATGTGCAGAACCTAATCTGACCCTGTCCAAAATACATATGCCAGTAAAAGGAACATAGCAAGAATAATTAACTGTGGGATTGGGGTGGGGAAGGAATCTCTGTCAGTGATGCTAAACTAAACTAATGCGTATTCTTCTACTTTCTACTTTCCTACAAACATTGGTGAGGATTGTTGTGCTGCCTCCTGTCAGGTAGGAATAAGGGTAGAAAAGGTCAAATGGAAGTGGTACACTGGTTCATTCAAGGATTAGGTATTTAGTCTGAAAGGCCTCTGTCATTATCTGAAAAAAATTCTAATTGTAGCTTTGAAACCTTTTAAATGGCTACTTGAAATTTGTCATGATCCTTGGTCAGCTGCATTATGATTTCAGGACTGAGAGTAGGATATATTCAATTTTTATTTCACTGCTCATCTGTTCCTTTTTCTCTGCACATGCAAGAGCTACAGACTAGTTTCCTAGAATAGGAACTGTAGACAATTTAAACCTCTATGATCAGTACTGCACATTACTTTAAAAACTGATCCTGAATATGAAGCTTGAATGCAATACTGAACTACATCATTCTGGTAATGAATTTAATTCAGAATTTTAAGACCAATAAACATACAGGTGCCAAATGAAACCCAACCCAGGAGGCCTTAAGTCGAAACTTCGTCAGCTGAACAAAGAAGCCCTTATATGTCAGATTTCTGCTACTAGAGTGAGTGATGGATTTCATTTACCCCAAAACATTTCTGTTCTGTTAGCTGTAGTAGCATCAGAAAATTTGCAGAACCATTTCTCCTTACCACAGACCCAGTCTTGTTCAGGAATTGGAGTCCTTGTCCCTTCCCTGCTTCATCTATCCCTACCATCTCTCCAAAAGTAGAAATAAAAATAATGTGAAACAGCTAAACTCTTAACCTGTAAATATACTTCTTTTGTAAATATTTTTCATTTGAGTAACTTATGGCTAATGAAGAATAAGGTTAAGTCATCATCCATTTGGGTATGGAAGGTCTAGTATTTGGTAAATGGAATGAACTGTAGAAAGGTGGGAATGTTAGATGATGGTGTAAAGACGTGAAAGGATCATAATGAAATAAGCAGAAGCTAACTGATCAGCCAGACCATTCTGTTGATGAGCGTGGCATGAGTGGAAAGAGACATAGCTCATTAGATGTTTTCCTGCTTTGAATGACCTAAAAGGAGGCATTTCACTAAGTCTTGTAGCAGGTAGACATTGGACAAGTGACTTTTTCCTGGCTGTGTTGTCAGCTCTCCATAATCACTGCAGGGCTTTCGATTTCTTCTTGTAGTATGGAAGAGTTTCATAATTCACTGTCTTAAAATCTGCTAACTGAAGAATAAACTAAGGCAGAAAAAAAGATTTTTCCTGGCTTAGTATCCTGTTCGTGACAATAACCAGAAGCAGACTGCTGGGAAAGAAAATAAGACCAGAGTAAGGAGATGGTAATGCCTCCTCAGAAGATTCTTCTGTCTCGTAACAGCTTGTGATGTGGGAACTTCCTGAGTCAGAGCTGGTTTCTGTAAGTAACCTGCAATGATTTTTCCTTCTTTAAACTTACCCAGTCCCTCCTTGAACCTATGTAACCTTTTAGCATTCAAATAGGATGAAGTTGTACAGGTTAATTGCATATTTTTAGAGCAATTGCCTGTTATTTTAATTTTGCTGGCTTTATTTATGACTTCTTTCTTCTTTGGTAAGAGACAGCAGTATCTATCCTCCCTTTCTAGGTGCCCATTTCATAGATATCTGTCATGTTCCTTATTAGAGTTAAGGTTTATTTAGTCATATCTAGTATGGAAGCTACATGGACCGCCCTTGTTGCCCTTTTGGAACGTTTTCCAGTTCTTTTTATTTTCTGTTTGGAATAAGGGGAGTGGAGGAGGGGTTTAGAACTACATACTTAAGACTTGGACAAACCATGGATTTCTTTGTAGTAGCATGATTTGGTTTTGTTGTTGTTCTTTTTTTCTCTCCTAGTAATTCTAAGAATTTAGCTTGTTCTTGACTATAAAGTTAGTGTTTTGGTAGATTTGTAATAATCTCAAAATTTGTTTTCTGAGTAATCATGACAATTTCTGAATAGTTATGAGTTCTGAGTAGTTTTGATCAGCTCAGAGCTCCTCACTATGAAGTTGGGATGTTTTCTTCCTTTGTGTGCATTGCTTTACATTTCACTGTATGGAATTTTATCTGTCCCCTTTTTTGTAGGATATATTAACTGTTAAATCATAGGCATTTTTTAATAGCTATTTCGTTCTGAAGTCTTATTTTAGTCTTATCAAAAGTTACAATTATAAAGGTATGCAAAGATATAGCAGCGAACATTTCTTTGAATTCTACAGGTTTTCTGTATCTCTAATTCTGTACATTAATTCTGTGTTAATGTCTCGTTAAAACACAGTGCTCCTGTGAAAATTCAAATTCTTTCTTCATGCTGGAATTCAACATAATGCAAAAATGACTACCTCAGTGTGATTGCAGTTTTAGTAAACAGTAGATGGGAAATTTATCTATTTCAGTGTTTGGGGTGAGCTATTTGGAGTCCCAATGTAGACAACAGGTATTCTGTATGGAACTTCTGAGGGCAAAATACAAAAACTTTTTCATTTACCGAGACTAAATTCCTTGCAAGTATGGTATTCACATCTGTGTCCTATCACTGTATGTTGATGATTGTAAAAGACTGACCCATTCATTTCCATGAGGCTGCAGAGTTTGAAATATGGGATCTTTGTGGTCAGCTCTCTGTTAGTATGCATCACCCTGTTTATATGTCTGCTGGGGACTCCTCTGACGAAGTCTAGCATGATTTGCTCTTTGAGGTACAGTAGTGAGTTCTTATAAAAGCATTTTCCTTGTACACCTATACATTGTTTTCAGTTGACCCAGTGATGCAAGTTTCTTGTTCAGAATACTCGAGCAGAATTTTCTTTTTTTGCAGTGTGTGATGGTAGGTAGAATTGTAAAAATCAAACCAGTTGAAACAGTTTGAACTACGCAGAATAGTTTGTGGATGACAAAAAGTAATCAAGGTTAGCATGTGTGTTGCTGACTGAGAACAATCTGTACATCTCATGGCAAGTTGTGTGAAATTAAGACTCCTGTTTGGTGCCAGGCCCACCGTTTGGGTTGAAAGTGGCAGCCTTCCACTCTTGTCACAAATGGTTAATCAGCATTGTCTGTATGATAGTATGAAAGAATTTCAGGAAAGTTATCCTGTTAGATTCAGCAATTCTTGAAAAGCCCACGATAGGAATGAAAAAATTCAGTATCTGTTTTCAACTTGCATATGGCTGGTTCATGTCCTATTTCTAGCCTTGTAGAAACAGATTCTGAAACATCTAAATAAGTTCCATGACTCACGACTGGACGTGGTCATGTTTCAACATTATAGGTGTAGATGGCAATCTCTCCACTGACTGCCGTGCCCCAAATAGCTGCAGTTAGTATTTTGGCTATATTACTTGCATCTTCCTCTGGAAAAACTAGTAGTATTGGATAATGTCTACTTAGACTTATATGTCTATACACTACTTAATTAGGCTTTCAGAAGGCTGAAATAATCGCAGAATTTTAATAACCCAGGAACAATCATAAATCAAACCAGGAATCTAAGCGTTATGAAGTTAGGAAAAAGTATCAAAAAATTTAGGCTGTGGATGAACCCTATCAAAGGCACTCATCTCAGAAATAGGTTACTGAGTGCTACAAAGATGATTGATAATTGCCACAAATGATACTTCTTTGAGCTAGATCAGAATACTCTTCTTGTATTTAATGTTTCAAGACTTCACGTGTTACTAATACAACCAATAATTTTGAATATTGCTATAGCTGCTGATCCTGTTTTACCTTCAGAGATGTGTTTTCAGTTCCTTGGCGTATCAATATGAAGTACTTGTGCTGTTATGTTACAATACCTTGGAATTCACTTATGCTCTTTGTAGTACTCCCCAACTACTGAAAATTCCTACATGATACCACGTTACTCCATTAGGGTGGGCTTGCAGTTTCTGTTGTCTCAAACCTAATATTTTTTAATTGTTAAGATTATGGCAAATAATTCTTGCAGTACTAATTCCTTAGGTAAGAATCAAAAAAATATTTCTTCTTAATGAAAGACTAATCTTATAGAACACTGATGATTCTTGACAGAATTTTTACTTCTTGTATGACTCTTGATTCAAAACTTGTGATTTTCTTCTTATAGCTATTCCATATCTTCCCTCTCTTCCTCTATATTTTCAACAGAATGGTTCTCTATGCCTTCTAAACAATGATTTTGCTTCACTTAGGAAAATAAGAGCAATAGATTCCTTGCTATGTAGGGACTCTTTTGAAGTACACACAAAAACTTATCTGTTTAGTTTGAGATTTTTCTTTTTCAGGAACAGAGATTTCTAAGCAGCTCATCCTGTGCTTGGTGGTTGCTTCAAAATAGAGATGAAAAATTGACATAGGTTTTGATTATTGACACTATGTAGAATTTATTGTGTATTTTGGTAAATCGGTGGTCTCCTTTTTCCTGCAAAATGTTTAGCGCAGTCTGTAATTTGATCAACTTGACTTGATTATCCTACCTCCTAAAGTTTCCTTAAGTTGTAAACAGCACATTTCACAGCTGCTAATGAGTAACAAATCTATACATACTCCAAATTGATTATGAGAGATTAAGTCTGTTTACAATCTGTGGACCATTATTGTTTGGGAGGAAAGAGGGGAGGGAAAAAAAGGAAAGTGTAAAATAATCATGGAAGCAATTTCCTATTGGAAGTATTTTCCCATTGGATATGTATTTTGTAAGTATGTGGTAAGATAACGCAAGTGTGCATTTCTTTTTAAAAGTCTCAATATTCTTCCCTGAAGTTGATACGATATCGCTTGGGTTGCAAAATGATGATGACCATAACATATTGTATGAATTATAGATGATTTAAATTGTCATAGAGAACAGGGTATTAAGTTTTGGTGGTTAGTGTTCATAACTCACTTTAACTGCTTGGTATGCAAACTGTTCTGCAGTTTGATACATCTGAGGAAAAGAATATGTTCCTTTTAAAATATTATTGACTTTAGTTCTTTGAATATAATTGGGTTTAAATAATATGAACTTCAATCAGTATTTCACTTTTTGGAAAGTTATTTTTGTATGTATACAGACTAATAAAGTATGTGCAATGAATACTATTATGCAGTGATTGATAAAAGGACACAGACATCCTGTGCAAGTTATTCTTATTCAGATGGTTTGGCATTGTTCTTAATTATGAATATTTGGGATGTTGATTTACTTACTAGCTGTTCATATTTTTTAACAGGAAGACAGTGATCCAGCAGTTCATGAAAGCCTAAGCATAGAAAATACATTATGGGCAAGCACTGTTGTTGCTTCAGGTAAGTGTTGCAATAGCAAAACTGATAACTTATCTAAAAAATTCTGTGGAAGTGTATCTTTATTTTTACAATGGGAGATACTAATGGCTTTTGAAAATCTTTTTGTATTGCAGGCTAGTAGTCTCTTACTCCTCTGTTGTCTGCCGTCCCATCAGTTTCATCATGCTGCTCACAATATTGTCATATCTTTCTAATCCTCCTTAACAGTTTTTTTTTTTCACTTAAATTTTGCTATTTCAGTAGTGCTGTCCCTTGTACCCCACTTAAGTCACTGACCTTTTTGTTTTAATTAAAACTTCAGGTTGTAAAGTGCTCTGTTCAGCTCACTGCGGATAGGGTCCTGCTGAAAAGCATGGCTGGTTTTCACAGAATCACAGAATCATATAGGTTGGAAAAGACCTTTAAGGTCATTGAGTCCAACCGTAAACCTAACACTGCCAAGACCACCACTATACCATGTCCCTAAGCACCTCATCCAAACATCTTTTAAATACCTCCAGGGATGGCGACTCAACCACTTCCCTGGGCAGCCCGTTCCAATGCTTGATAACCCTTTCAGTGAAGTAAAATTTCCTAATATACAATCCCCTGGCGCAACTTGAGGCCATTTCCTCTCATCCTATCGCTAGTTACCTGGGAGAAGAGACCGACCCCCACCTCCCTACAACCTCCTTTCAGGTAGTTGTAGAGGGCAATAAGGTCTCTCCTTTTTCTCCAGAGTAAACAACCGCAGTTCCCTCAGCCGCTCCTCATAAGACTTGTGCTCCAGACCCTTCACCAGCTTTGTTGCCCTTCTTTGGACACGCTCCAGCACCTCAATGTCTCTCTTGTACCGAGGGGCCCAAAACAGAACACAGTATTTGAGGTGCGGCCTCACCAGTGCAGAGTACAGGGGCACGATCACTTCCCTAGTTCTGCTGGCCACGCTATTTCTGATACAAGCCAGGATGCCATTGGCTTTCTTGGCCACCTGGGCACACTGCTGGCTCATATTCAGGCAGCTGTCAACCAGCACTCCCAGGTCCTTTTCCACCAGGCAGCTTTCCAGCCACTCTTCCCCAAGCCTGTAGCATTGCATGGGGTTGTTGTGACCCAAGTGCAGGACCCAGCACTTAGCCTTGTTGAATCTCATACAATTGACCCCGACCCATCAATCCAGCCTGTCCAGGTCCCTCTGCAGAGCCTTCCTACCCTCAAGCAGATCAACACTCCCACACAACTTGGTGTAGTCTGCAAACTTACTGAGGGTGCACTTGATCCCTTCATCCAGATCATTGATAAAGATATTAAACAGGACTGGCCCCAACACTGAGCCCTGGGGAACACCACTTGTGACCGGCTGCCAACTGGAGTAAACTCTATTCACTGCCAGTCTTTGGGCCTGGCCATCCAGCGGGTTCTTTACCCAGTGAAGAGTACACCCGTCCAAGCCATGAGCAGCCAGTTTCTCCAGGAGAATGCTGTGGGAAACAGTGTCAAAGGCTTTACTAAAGTCTAGAGAGACAACATCCACAGCCTTCCCCTCATCCATTAGGCAGGTCACCTTGTCGTAGAAGGAGATGAGGTTAGTCAAGCAGGACCTGCCTTTCCTAAACCCATGCTGGCTGGGCTTGATCCCTTGGTTATCCTCTACATGCTGTGTGATGGCACTCAGGATGATCTGCTCCATCAGCTTTCCCGGTACCAAGGTTAGACTGACAGGCCTGTAGTTCCCTGGATCCTCTTTCTGGCCCTTCTTGTAGGTGGGCATCACATTTGCTAATCTCCAGTCAACTGGGACCTCCCCAGTTAGCCAGGACTGCTGGTAAATGATGGAAAGGGGCTTGGTGAGCACTTCTGACAGTTCCTTCAGTACTCTCGGGTGGATCTCAGACATTCACAAGTCTATAGGGCCTGATAAGTGGTACAGCAGGTCACTAAGCATTTCCCCCTGGATTATGGGGGCTCCATTCTGGTCCCCATCCCTATCTTCCGACTCAGGGGTGGGGGTACCCAGAGAACAATTGGCCCTGCTATTAAAGACTGAGGCAAAGAAGGCATGAAGTACCTCAGCCTTTTCCTCATCCTTTGTCATTGTGTTCCCTCCCCCGTCTACTAGGGGCTGGGGATTCTCCTTAGCTCTCCTTTTGCTGCTAAGGTATTCGAAGAAGTATTTTTTGTTGTCTTTTACGGCAGCAGCCAGATTGAGCTCTAGCTCGGCTTTGGGCCTTCTAATTTCCTCCCTGCACAACCTCGCTACACCTTTGTAGTCCTCCTGACTTGCCTGCCCCTTCTTCCAGAGGTCATAGACTCTCCTCTTTTTCCTGAGTTCTAACCAAAGCTCTCTATTCAGCTGGGCTGGTCTTCTTCCCCGCCAGCTCGTCTTTTGGCACCTGGGGACAGCCTGCTCTTGTGCCTTTAGGACTTCCTCCTTAAAGACTGTCCAGCCTTCCTGGACTCCTTTGCCCATTAGGGCTGCCTCCCAGGGGACTCTGTCGACCAGTCTCCTAAATAGGCCAAAGTCTGCCCTCCGGAAGTCTAAGGTGGCAGTTCCGCTGACCCTCCTTGTCACTTCTCCAAGTATCAAAAACTCTATCGTTTCATGATCACTCCGCCCAAGACGGCCTCCAACCATCACATGGCTCACAAGTCCTTCTCTGTTTGTGAACAAGAGGTCCAGCGGGGCACCTTCCCTAGTTGGCTCACTCACCACCTGTGTCAGGAGGTTATCTGCCACACACTCCAGGAACCTCCTAGACTGTTTCCTCTCTGCTGCATTGTATTTCCAGCAGACATCCGGTAGGTTGAAGTCCCCCACAAGAACAAGGGCTAGCGATCATGAGACTTCTCCCAGCTGCTTATGGAATAGTTTGTCTGTCTCCTCATCCTGGTTGGGTGGTCTGTAACAGACTCCCACCACAATATCTGCCTTGTTGGCCTTCCCCCTGATTCTTACCCATAGACACTCCACCCTATTGTCACCATCATTAAGCTCTAAACTATCCAAACACTCCCTAAAATACAGGGCTACCCCACCGCCTCTCCTGCCTTGCCTATCCCTCCTGAAGAGTTTATAGCCATCCATTGCCACACTCCAGTTGTGCAAGTCATCCCACCATGTTTCCGTGATGGCAACCATATCATAGTTTTCCTGGTGTACAATGGCTTCCAGCTCCTCCTGCTTGTTGCCCATGCTGCGTGCATTGGTGTAGAGGCACTTCAGCTGGGCTGTCATCCGTGTCTCCTTCACAGAGGAACACCCCTTGTGTGCTTTGAGGTGTTTCACTGGCATTTCCCTCTTGACTCCTATTGCCCCTAGCTCAACTCTGTACAACTTCAGCTGTGCCCCAGTGTACCCTGCACATCTCAGAGACACAGTCTGAGTGCCCTCACTAGCACCCGCTCCCTCTAACCGTGGCACGTCGTCCCTCAGCTTCTCTTGGCCAAGCCTGATATTATCCCCCTCCCCCTTCAAGTCTAGTTTAAAGCTCTGTTGATGAGCCCTGCAAGCTCCTGAGCAAAGATTCTCCTTCCCCTTTGAGAAAGATTAATCCCATTAGATGCCAGCAAACCTGGTGCTGTGTAGGCCATCCCTTTATCAAAAAACCAAAACCGTGGCAATGACACCAGCCACGGAGCCATGAGTTAATAGACTGACTACCTCTGTTCCTTCTAGTGTCACTGCCCACAACTGGAAGGAGAGAGGAGAAAATAACCTGTGCTCCGGAGTCCCTTACTAGCCATCCCAAGGCCCTGAAGTCTCTTTTGATTGCCCTAGGACTTTGTGTTGCAGCTTCATCGCCCCCCACATGGAAGAGCAGTAGGGTGTAATAGTCCAAGGGCCGTACCAGGCTAGGGAGTATCCTAGTGATATCCTTCACCTGGGCCCCAGGGAGGCATCAGACTTCCCTAAGAGGAGGGTCTGTCCAGCATATCAGGCCCTTGGTTCCCCTTAGAAGGGAGTCGCCCACAACTATAACCTGTTGTCTTTTCCTTGTGGAGGTGGTGTTGATACGAGAGGTACACTTTTCTGACCTAGGTGACACCTCTGGTGTAGATGGACTGTCATCCCCATCCTCCATTGACTGGCCTTCCACCTCCAGGGCCTCATACCTGTTATACAGAAGCATCTGGGGAGGCGAGGTGGGCAAGTAGGGCATTCGCCTGCCGCCATGAGCGTGGACTTGCCTCCATTCACTCTTTTCCTTTGAGCTGCTGCCTTCAGCCCAGTGAGGGGGGGGATACAGGATCCCCTTGATAGTGCGTTTTTACTGGTGGCTGCTGCTGCTCCTGTTCCTGCCTCGGGGGGGCAGAGCATGGCACCACCAGTCTGTCTCTTTCTCAGTCTCCCTGATGCTCCTTAACCTTTCTACCTCCTTCCGTAGCTCTGCCACCATGCAGAGCAAATCATCCACCAGGTTTACATTTGTTAGGCATTTTTCTTCTATGTATACTCCATGCTGTGGGTAAAGTTCGCTTAAAATCTTTTATCAGGCAAAATCTTAATCAGAAAGTACAGATCAGTTATACACTTACGTAATTGTAAAATATTGGGATCTAAATATTAGTTATGTTTCATATGTCTCAGATATTATAAGGAGTTCATGTTATCTAGATGCTGTATTTAGGCTTTAAGCCATTTTTAAGAGCAGAAAATTATTTTCTTCTGGTTTTGCTCAATGTAAGTCAAAAGGACCATAGAAAAAAGGGCTGTGGTTGTTCTTCTGCACAGAAAGACTGAGAATAAGAAACCAGGAGAGCATGATTTCTGAAAAGGAGCTAGGATTTAAGATAGGGAATTGGAACAATGGGAAACATGAGCCAAGAGGAGGAGGGGTATGGAAGGAGGGGAAGAAAGTAAAAAAGGGTCTCCACCTAACTTGTATAGTCCTTACTATGAAGGCATCTTACTTCAGTGAGGGGCCTGCTGGAAGGTTGTGGGGAAGAGATCAAGTTTGAAGAGGTGGCAAAGGAGTCTGTGACTGAGCACTCCTTTCCAGAGTCTGAAAAGATCATCATGTTCTTTGATGCTCAGTGTTGTTTGGTTTGATTGCCCTGGGAAACTGCTCTATAAAACTGTTCTGTCAAATGGATGATGCCTAAAATTGTCCTCAGTTAGGTTTTTAACTTAAGTAGCCAAGATCTGTAACTGTGCGTAAAGAGATGCTGCTCATGAATTATAAATTTCAGTACTGTATAAATTTGTTTTGAGTTTGCTTTTCCCCAGATTTATATGTGGGGCAAAACTACACTCAGAGTATACATTTGCAGAGTCAGTCATTCTGAATCAGTAATTTTGAATTTTAATTGAAAACCGTTCATGTTTTCATTTCCAGGGTAAATGATTTTGTTTAGAAGTGTAGGTAATGTCTGAGGCCTCTTGATCTGCCGTCTAAAGTTGGCACCCAAATCAATGGAAACAGTGCTCCTTAAAATTTATGCTCTAGCATATGTTTGGTTTTTTTACTTCTGAGGGGTCTTGTGAAGGTTTAATTGTTTACGAAGGACTTAGGTTCATTATTAATGATGGCAGTAGAAGAACATAGGATAAGATAATTCTCTTGTTGGAGCATGGTTTTGAATAGTGGAATAAGACTGGAAGGGATACTCAGGGCAACTCACTGAATGATACAAAGTAAAAATACTGAATGGTTCAAGACTGCAGCCCCTTCTGGAGGGAAAAATAATATGCAATCAAGTAATTAAAAATGGTGTCATGATGTGCATACGGAAATTCACTGAATTAAGGTAGCAGAGAGAAATAATTTCCTTTAGTAACTGATTTTGTGACATTAATTATATCTTCTTAATCTAAACTTTGGCATATCATTCATTTCACTTTTGTCATCTCGTGTATTAACTACAATTTAATATTGTGATAATGTGCTCCTCTCATGGATATTTGCTTGTTCTGTATGGCATCATAAATCCAGATCTTAAGAATTGCTCAGGACCTCTGTGGAGGTGATTTTAGCATTTGACAGGATTAGGCCTTTAACAAAGAATAGGAAATTATTGCCTTCAGTCTGTTGCTTATCTAATAAGGAATTTATAAGCTCTTATAGGTGCACTGTGCATATAGTCATGAAAAAGACCATAAGGCAAAACAATTAGCAGATTGTTAAAATTAAGATGTTCCAGATTTGGTTGATAACTGATGTATTATTCAGTTGGTTTCATCTCACTTCCAAGTGGAATGCACATAGCTAAGTTAGGATACTTGATGCTAAGGTAATTACATTTGAAATTCTTATAGGGTTTTTTGTTGTTTTTTTTTTTCTAATTAGACTTCATAATTGAATTTCCAGGATTTGTGACAACTGAAAATCTTGTTAATAAAAACACTTTTCACTGTCTGACTCCATTATAAATACATATAAACTGCCTTGCTTAAAGCCTGCCATGGCATGATGTCAGAGCTGGACTCTGCCTACACAAGTTTGCAGGCACCTCTGCATCCCCTCCCCTACCATGGTCTGTCACAGTCCTTGATTGTATCTGAAAAATCTAGTGGAAGATTATGCTTGCACACAACCTCTGCAGATGAGTGCCACTCAGATTCCATGAAAACAGAAGAATAAATAGCCCGTAGCATGTGAAAGTCTGTACTGTTTTTCTACTCTGTAGATAGTTACCTCAATTCAACCACAGTTGTATCTTCTTTCAGTCTCCTTATTCTCTAGGCTCACAGTTCTGTTACATGCAGGTATTTTTCACCCAAAAGTATACGGTGTCTATGTGCAAGCCTAATCTTCTATTACTTTGCCACTTTGATTCAAGGAAGTGGGTTTGTAGCCTGTGCCCACATGGTAGGGGGCAGAGGTCTGCCCTGCAACATTGCCTGTACATCTCTTCATTTACCTTAAGACTCTTCAGTATGGCAGTCTTTAAATCATCCTAGCTTGGAAGGCTGCTTTCTCCAGTGCTCTTTAAGCAACCTGGACATCATCTCTTACTAAGCCAAGCAAATACATGACCCATTGTTCTTGGGACTATGTTATGCCCTTGCCAACCCTGTAGAGGTTGTTACAAAGCTTTGTGTCATCCCGCACTATTATCTTGACCTATTACTGACTGATGCTGTCAGTCTCAGGGGTGGAGACAGGGAGCTACATTACTGACGCTTAGGGAAGGAAGATGTAGCTGAGTTGCAGATACAAAGCCTTATTTAATTTTAAAAAAGGTTCTGCATAGGACATACAGTACAATTGTTGGGCGAGGAGGTTCTCCTTCCCGTTTTCCTCCTTCCAGTGATTAAATATATGCTGAATTTCCTGATACTGCCCTTGACATACTACATAAAACACATTGCATCAGCTAGGAGAGGCCACTATCTCCAAGACATGTGCCATTGCTATTTGTCAAGGTGATACAGAGGGTCAAGGTCAGGCTAGGAAAAGTGTTTGGGGAATTATGTGGGGAATACCTCAGAAAACTTGAGCTCTGGTTGCTGATGTCCTGACAGTTCTAGAGGAGAGAGACCACAAATCAATCATCTTGCAGATCAGTAACAGTAAATGTAAGTGTATAAAGGTTTCAAGGAATCTTATCAACTACATGCTGAATGCAGATTACCAAAGCTCATGGATACTACAATAATAGATTCTACAGCCAAAAAAAAAAGGCCTATTGCTAGAGCAGTACAAGTGACAAGAAAAATATTTGCTATAATTTAAGACTATTTTTATTTTCTTTTTGAATTTTGAGAACCAAAAAATTGGTTGAACAAAATTATGTAGTGTTAAACAGCTCAAGAACAAACTATTCCACAGCCTTTTTATATCAACAAATAAAGTTCAGGAGAGTGAGATTCCTCAAGTTTGTACATTTGGCAGGTGTTTACTTTTCTTGGTTTCAGTAAGTCTCCTTACCCCTTAGAATAACAGTAGGCTAAATGGAAAAAAAAAAATAAATTACTATTTTGTCACACCTAATATGTATTATATACCCAGATGTTCTAGTCTCAGAATTGATAATTTAGACATCTAAATGGAGATTCCTACTGCTACCAAATCTGAAGTGCTTTCTGCCCCTTGCTGTAAAGCCCTGACAGAGATCTGGTGACTGTATATATGATGTTTATCCTAACCACAGAAAGTACAAACACTAATTTGCCAGGGTCAGACTGGAAGCCTCTGGAAGGGGTGGAAATCAAAAGCCTCTCTCTGAAGTCCAAAGCATGCAGCCATCCTTTTGTTATTCTTTAATAAGTGAGATAGGAAAAAATATTCTGACTTTTTCCATTTAGAGGCAACATCCCAGTGAGTTTCAAAAAGGTAGCAGCAAGGTACGAAGTCTATGTGCCATTCTTAATATCTATATTATTGCTGTGGAATTAATAATAATGCCTGAAGGAAAGGAGGTTTTGGTTAGTGAAAACTTGAAAAACTGCTATCACTGAAGAAATGACTTTAAATATAACCAAAGAATTTAAACCACTAAATAATTGAAAACTTCTTAGGTTATCTTTAATTAAATAACTTATCTTTCAGATTGTTTGTGTTCGTGACATCACTGACTGTGGTGTTTGTGTTTATTGAAAGCTTTGGTAGATTTCCTTTTGGAAAGGGAGAGAAGAAAGTCAGCAGTTAAATTTTTAAAAAGCCTCAAAAGGTCCACTACAGTATGGACTTTAACTTTTTGCTCTCCATTTACTGTAATGATCAGTGTGGTTCAAACTCTAAGCAAGATAATGCAGTTTTCAGAGAGACCTGCTGAGATATCTATTAAGAGGAGGTTTGTATTAATGGAATTATGTGATCATTTTGGCAGGTGTCAGTCTTGCAAAGTCACTGTAGATAAAATCAGAACAATTTGTGTAACTGCACAGCTGTAAAAAGCACTATTTTGTGCTGAGTCCTACACATGATTTTAATTAAGTTGAGTACTCTCTTGTTTTTATATGGTTCACATAGTGCTTGGGAGATATCAAAAATTAATATGATCACACACCGGATTCAGAGTATGCCTGTCTATTTGCGTATGTTAATTCTGCACAAGTCGTCTTTTATCTCTTTTCCAGGCCCACATGTTTATTCTAGTGGTATCTCCTGTAACTTCTCTCTCCTTCATTAACCACTCTGCCCTTACAAATCAGTGGTTGCCCAATTTACATGAGCCAGTTTGCGTAGAGGCCCATACATAAAAATACTCAAGTCATTGCTTTTAATAAGCCCAGGCTTGTAGTACAGGTATGCTTCCAGGAACCCAAAATTGGATTCAGTTCTTTCTACCATGGGCCAGGGTGGAGTTTAGTGCAAGTATGCATCTTTCTTCACAGCTGGTATTAAGTTTAGATTTGCTGAGGATAATGAGAGAGAATAGTGGGTAAAAAACCCCTCCAGCACACCAGAACTGTCCCTGTTGAAACCACTGTGGGACAGCACTAAAATTAGGCTTGGAGTTCCCTACACTGATGTAATTCATGTCTAAGGAACCCTAGATTTACCAGTGATGTTGTGCTAGTAACTGAAAGCCCCAAAAGTTTAAAATCAAAGATCAATGCTTCAGTAAAAGCAGCAGCGCAGTCAGATTTAGCCAAAATTATTATCAAAATTCAGTAGTCAAAATGGGTTTTATCTGACTTTCGCCTTTGAAACCAACGTTTCCAGGAGCAAAATACGAAACAAGTAGGACAGCGTGTTTTCCTGAGCTGCAGCAGCCTAGCAAGGTGAAACTTAGTGGAAAGGTGCCAGCTGGAATGGAGAAGTCCTCCCGAACTTTTACTAAACTAAGGAGCTACAAAGGCAGAGATTGTTGGGGTGTGCAGGAGGGGATTCCCTACAGGATATTGTCCAGTGTGTTCTGAGTATTGGACAGAAGTCAGCTCAGAGGATCACTCCAAAATAAAGTACCCCAAAGGGATATGGGCATTGGTTGGAGACCAGTAGAAAGAGTTCAGAAATTATGGGTCAATAACTATTCTTTTACAAAAGTCAGGAGGAATTTTGGGGTGTGTTGGGGGCATGTTACCTATATACTAATGTGTAGATTTGCATGTGGAACTGTCAGCCACCTAGGTTTGGGGAAAATGTTATGTCAAGGGAAATCTTAAAAAAAAAAAAAAAAAAAAAAAGCTTTAGTATGAAGAGGAAAATAATAGAAAAACTGATTTTTAATTGTCCAGAAGATGTAATGTATAATCACTGATGTTTCGTTTGTGGATTCAAAGTTTTCACTTGCATTCTCATTTTTGAGTAGTTGAAACTTCCTTTAATGCCAACATCTTTAACTGTCATCTTTTTTTCTTTGTTTTCCTTCAATTTTTTATGACCTGTTACACTGCAAGAGTAGGGATAGCAGATCTTGCATGTGGTCTTGATTGCCAAAGACAAATTAAGTTACTTAATGTCAGGCAAATGTGTAATACTTGTATAGTTTTTAAAGTTTTTTGAGCAGGGTGTTTCTGACAAGTTATGTTAATTATTTCTTTATAGCATAAAGACAACAAAAACTATCGCATTATTGGTTGTACTGCCATAAAGCCATTTCAGGTCACTTGAAAAAGTAATAGAAATAAGGGTTTTGGTTTGTGCTAGAAAGTGTGATAGTGGCATATTAATAAAAACCTACATTTTTATTTAATATAAACATTTATTTAGTGATGCTGAAGCCAAGTTTTCCTATACCATCCAGTAAAAATTGACTAAAAGATAATTGGAACTGGGGAATCATTTTTATAAGTTAATGAACAGGAGAATACTTTTGTATGGGATTCTATCAAAGTAATTAATTGGGTAAACTAGATTTCACATCATTATAGATGACAGAGCTAGCAGGCAATGTGTATGATGTGTTAGGCACCATTGTACTAATTTTTTTATTCCTTTTGAAGGGGAATTATTTATGTTGTGTGTTAACTTCTGAAAACAGTTGGAGACAATTTTAAGTTCAAATACAAGTTTTTAACCAGTTACATTGAAAGTATTGTTTCCATTAAAAAGAAGGAAAGCATGCTGTCACTTTTATGGATGTTAATTAAAGAAGTTATAATGATCCATCATAGTTCTGAAAAACAACATTCACAATACTATATGCATTGCATAAATGTTTGGGCTTTTTCATACAATTGATTCATTTGAAGGACTGTAAATTACTGCAATTTTTAATTCAGACAAGTTTCAACTACTTGACACTTCTGTTTTACTTTTTGTTTGTTTGTTTTTCAGGAACTGTAATTGGTGTGGTCATTTACACAGGCAAGGAAACTCGAAGTGTAATGAACACATCCAATCCAAAAAATAAGGTAAGTTAGCCTTACTGTGGGATTTCCTGCTTTTGTTTTCATAAAACCTAAATTAGATGTACCTAAACCCGAAAATCTACAAGCTCTTACTCTGATGTATTTCATGTGTGCTGGACTGACTTGAACTTTGGTATGATGAGTGAATTCTGTCTCAGTCTCATTTCGGAAGTAAAATTATTCTTCCTTTAGCTAGGAGTGTTACAGGTACTAAAGGAAACATTTGTCTTTGAAGTATAAATGTGCATCTTCAGACTTTCATACTTCTATCTCACAACTAAATATTAATTCTCACTTCACTTCTCTCAGATTATTCTTATGTAAAGTATTTGGCCAAAGCTACACAGTAGTTTTTAGGAATGTTTATAACAGACTACTAAAATTTATTTGGGATCCAAATAAAGTAGAGCAGGTAGGAAGTAGAGCATTCAGTACCCAGAACACTCTTCCAGGGATTTTTGTAAGCAATGAAAACATTGTCAAGAGATTTGTCTGTTGAAGAGGTACTAGCAGTTTGAGTGCTTCCCTCTGTACAAGGTTCTTTCAGTTCAAAACAAAGCAAATAGCTCTTCGTTTCTAATGTGAGTTGGGGAGGGCGCTCAGTTATAAAGAAATGGAACTTCTGTGGTAGGCTGTATCTTACAACCTAGACCTGTCTGTATTTAGTAAGAAGATACTTAATTATATTAAGAAAGGAAAAAAATCTTGCAAGAGGTTTAGAAAAAATCAATTGTGACAGGTTGCCATTTTCACGCCATTCATAATAAGTTGCTCTGAGTAGAAACATCAAGAATGAAATTATAATACAAATTGCTTGAAGCAGTTATTGCAGTCCCCTGAGTGTATTGATTTGTGCTTCTAATAAAGAGATGCTTTTAAATGTGTCATTGACAGAGACAGGTGATATTAAAATAATAGAGTAAAATGGAAGCAGAATGTGTATGGTGCATAATTATTTTCTATTCCATCTAATACAAAGATGAGCCCTTTAGTAAGAGAATCTTTCTCTAAGAGTTCTGAACAACTTCTGACTAATAAATAATTCTCACAGGTGTTTAAAATGAAATTATTTAATATAGTGAATTGATAGGGGAGTATGCATAAATGTAACATGTTTTACCCAAATTCAACAGATTCTGGAGGTGTATTAGATTTTTTTAGTAAATGTTTGTTAATTTTTTTTTTTGCATCAATACTTCACACAGAAAACTATGATAAAGGGTAAAAGGATTTGTGTTTAAAATTTCCCTGATGTTTTTAAAATTACTATTAATATTAAAATAGTTGCTCCAGATTTTCATCAGCAAAAGACTAAGGAGCAGATAAACCTACAAAGAAGAGATCCAGCAGCACGTTGACAAGCTGCAGCATGGTTTTTACTATTAGGACAATACATGTACCACCTTTGCTTGCATAATACTTTAATGTTACAAGTCTTAACAATTAAATGTTGTGTTCTTTCATCTACAGAGGGAACCTAAATAAACTTATTTTTATGAAGCACTAAGAAGCAAAATATTACATGTACACGTGCACACACATGCACATACACAAACTAACAGAGCCAAATCCTAATAATATTATCTGGCGTGTATTGCACTGTCAGTATATGAACACTATCTAAAAGCTTAGGAACAGTTCAGGGGAGGTTTAGACTGGACATTAGGAAGCATTTCTTTACCGAGAGGGTGTCAAACCCTACAACAGGCTTTGCAGAGAGGTGGTTGATGCCCCATGCCTGTCAGTGTTTGAGGCATTTGGACAACGCCCTTAATAACATGCTTTAACTTTTGATCAGCCCTGAAGTGGTCAGGCAGTTGGACTCGATCATTGTTGTAGGTCACTTCTAATTGAAATAGTCTGTTCTATTCTAATTAGAAATCATGCTTTTAAATAGCATTTTATCTGCCACTGATAAAACAGATGATGCTTGTATAACTAAAGTGTACTCATTAGTTGTCCTAAGGCCTTTCAAGGAGTCATTGACCTATTCAGATGTTCAATATTCTAAATATGTATATTCAGTTGTTCCTTGGAGGTGCTTAGTTCTTGGTGCCATAGTTAGTTGATAGGAATCTACTAAATGTGAAGAATGAGGCTTAATATATGTAAAATTACCTGCTTTAAATGTATCTGCCTTGGTAGTTGGTCTATAGAATATTTCTAAATTTTAAAAATTAATCTTATACTGAGCAGATGAAGACCTTCTCTAGAGCCTATTTTCTACATCAACTGCATCAATTCTGTGTCAGCTGTCTTTCAAATTATTCTGTAAATGTGTAAATGAGTCTTGTGTGTACCAATTGCTCAACAATAACATTGGTGTGGAGTTTTTATCTCTATGGACTGAAAATCCTTGTTTAAAGCAGTAGCCAACAAGTAACATGAGCAGTAAGGATGGATTTGGGAACTGAAAACAGAAAAACAGTTAAGGCTATCATGGATGAGTAAGTGATAAAATGCAAATTCAGTGTGAAAAGTAGTTGTCAACATTTTTTAGCACGTAATTTTAACTCTACCTTGCCGTGGAGTTACCATCTTACTGTCTCTGTCTTCTACCATGGGGTGAGATTGGTTTGCATACTTCTGTAAGATAAGACGCTTACTGCCTGTAGGTGATATTCTGTGCTAGTTAGCCTTGCAGCAGGTAGACAGGCAGTAGTCAGTTCATTCCTCCTCTTGTGTATTTGGGAGGAAGAATCTTCCTGTGTTTTCTCAAGCTTGACAATAATGATTACATGTTGGATAGGGTATGTAGCATTAGGAGCCAAAAGGAGGGCAAAGGGAGTCTAAAATAGTCTTTGAGATTAGAAGATATGTTATAGTTGAGAGATTAAAGGTCCGAACATTTTAAAAAAAAATAAATCTGCACCTAACTGTTGCTGAAACAAAATTGAAATTAAATTGATCAGTTGTGATATTGCTGCAAACCTAAGAGGGAATAAGTCTGCCCCCTCTTCTGCTTTAGAGAAGAATTGTTCCGAATACTGTTTGGAACTGGTTTTAAATGGCAGACTGTCTCTCTCTGCTGCTCTTTGAAAACAAATAAAAATAATATTCTAGAGATTTTCCTGTAAAATATGTTGATATGCTCTTGTTGGGAATAGAGTTCACTGATGCTTGTGTCTCCTGGCTTTGGGAGAAAGCAAACACTGAGATCTATGATTCTTAATTTACATTGCCAAGCTGAAACTTCTATGTCCAGAAATAAGTAAGAAATACATGGGCTTGACTCTTTTATGATTCCCCTCTTCATTGAAATACAGATAGATGCTTCAGTTGTATTTCTTGCTAGAGTATAACATTACCGCTGTACTTCGTACTATAAACTGTGTTTTCCTAATGGCAAATTTTTAGTTTTCCTGCTTAAGGGTAGATGCTTTTTGACTAAACCAATATTAAAATTTAGAGATGCAGACCTGCTCTATAAACACTGAGCAGACGACTAAAATTGAAATAAGTTTAAGCAAACTTACATATGAAAAATTGTGAAATGTATGTACCTGTGCAAGCATGGGGTTTATCTGTATGTTAAACTTAGAAGGATTTATTGTGTTTGCTGAAGTATTTAGTCATTCAAGCAACAATTTTTTTAACTTAAAGTCAACACTTTGGTTTTTTATTACAATTATAAAAATTGTTTCATTGCCTGAGGATGCAGATATGGTCTGAAAAACACAAAGATAGAAGAGAATTTTCTTAATGCATCAATTCAATATGTTTTTAATTCCAAACAATATAAAGTAAAATTATTTCTGACAAGGTTTAATTTCAGTCTAAAATGATATATGTTCTGTGCTTTAGATAAATGTAGAAATGGTAACATCAACATTATTATAGTGTAATGATTCTCTGCATTTTTACCTCATTGGCAGTCACACCAGCTTACTCAGGAAGGTAGTTCCAGCCTTTTAAAAAAAAAAAAAAAATCAGATTGAATTGTGCTCCTTACAGTGCTGTAATCAGTAATCAATCCTATTTGGATAGATATTCTTAAACCTTGGCTTTCTGGATGAAGTTGGACTTGTCAATGCTAAAGGTCATTTATAGGTGTTAATTAACCAAGAGGGAAATTAACAAACTAAGGTTATTTATTTTGTCTGGCATTTTGCAGTGTTCTCATTCTTACCTGTTTACAGTGCAGAATAGTTTTTTGTTATCTAAATTTAGAATTGCTTTTGCAGTTTTGGTCTTCATAGAAAGCAAGATTGTTAGCACAGCCCTTCTGCAAATGTGACCTGGTCCCATCAGTGGCAACAAATTTTGGGAGTAAAGTTTAAAAGACAGAATAAACTTGGAGGGAGATGGAAATAAATTTGAGGGAATGTATTTTGTGTATTAAGATTGTAACATTAACATTACTTGGACTGTGCAAAATATATATATACACACACACACTCAGAATGTACACAGTAATGCATCAAAATGAGTAGAAATTATCTTAAATGGAACTCCTGAGAAATCAGTAGCCTCTGTAAAGGAGCTACAGCATGTAATCTGCCTAGTGTGCTTCAGATTAATACAAAAATAGTTTTTATGTTGCTAATCATTACAAGAAACATTCAAAACACTTTTATTTTTTGCCTTATATTATGGAATTCTACATCTGCTGTTATGTTTTAACATCAGAAGTAAAACTTCATAGTAACCATTCAGTGTTCCTCAAAATAGTAATATTGTTTTTCCCCTAATTCTTAACTAGCCTGAAAGCTAAATACTATGTCTTGTAGTTGGTGCTTCGCTGATTTTGTAAATGTTGTTTGTTTGTTTTTTAAACAAATGAAAATCTAAGAACTGGTATTGTTTTTCTTTTTTGTGTGTACGTTGCCCTTGATGATTTGATGTGGCCTCACTGGTGAGCCTTGAAGTAATAAAAAAAATTCTATTCTGGTAAACTGAAGCAAAATCACTTCACCTCTCCATCTCTCTTCCCACAAAACTTCTCTTCCTAGTGTTTTGTGACCAAATTTACCTCTCTACATTTAAAAGGCTTCTCTATGCTTGTCCTTCTCTCTCCCCCATTTTATGAGAATAATTTTTGAAAAATATTTCCTAAAAAAGGACACCCCCCATCCACTTCTTTATTTGGAGTGAAATAGAGCTGGAGTAGATTCATGTGTTCCCAGAAACTGATACCACTTCACCAATTTACTCGTTCAGCATAGCATTTTCAACACTCAAAATATATGCTTCTCCTGCCTTGACACACTTTTTTGAACATCCTTAAATTTGGTTGTCTGACATCTTGTAGTTGCATTAGTAAGCCATTCTTATCTGTTCCACCTCAAAAGCTGACATTTGTGAGTCCGACTTGCATTTCTGTTTGTGAGTACCTATGTTAACATTAGTAGCTCTTCTGTACTATGCCACCAGTCTTCTCCATAACAGAAGGAGAATCATACCGTGAATCTTGCATGTTGGTATAGACTGAGGGAAGAAAATGCCCCATGAAATCCCCTGTCAGATAACACAAACAAGAATTTGCTGTTACCTAAAGAGCTTCAGAAGGGCGTTAGGAATGCATTGACTTTATCCTGCTGGTGCACTGTTATGCAAGGGCCCAGTAACTTCACTTGCATGTTTTTCTTATTAAATTGATAATTTTATGTTCGTAGTCTGCTTGAGAAGAATGGCTTTCTATGGCTGTATGCCTGTAGGGCCTAGGGTAAAAGCAGAACCTTGAAAACTGCTATGTGGCTCTTAATGACAAATTTCAAGGTTTTATAAGAAGAAAAGCATTTATGTAGCGCTTTTTATTGGAGTATGGTCTGCTGTACTTAATCCTCCTAAAGCCTTCTCTTTTTATGGGATAAAATTGAGAAAGGTCTCACCTACAGGTAGTAAGTAGTCCCCAAACTTAGTTTGTCCCCTGTACCCAGAACTTCTGTCCAAGAAAGTGCTTAACCACCAGCTTCCCTTGAAGTATGAGAAACCTTCTGTCAGTCTACGGAGTGCTGTTGGGATCAGGCCATGAGGAAATACATGTAATGTAGTATTGGCACTTTTCTCTCCATGTGCTCTCATCTCTGAGCAAAGGAAGGAAAGTAGCGAAAGATGGAAAATAGAGTAGCCCCACCCAAGGCTAGTGTCTCAGTGAGAAGGATGGAACAGTGTTAGGTAAGGAGGAGGACAAAAGACGTCTTTCCTGAAAAGTTTGGAAAGAAAGGGTTGAACGGCAGAGAAGCCACCCTTGTTCTTCCAAAACCGGGATTAGAACATAGGAATGTTGATGCTTAGAAACAGTCAGCAGTGTTTTGTCAAACCAAAAGCAAAATTTCTGTGTCCTTCACTCTGAGCCAGAAAGACTATCTAACTGCTATCATTACCAGTAACTCCATTAACTGAAATAGCAAAAGTGTGGAAGTGGACATTTCGATCCTCAGATGACTAGTATGGAAAAAGTATAGTTCCACATAAAGAAACTGAGGTTTTCAGTTTTCTTTCGTATATAGAAAACTGGAAGAATACTAGTTTTATACCACTATATTAAAACAATAAGAAAACAATGAGACTGAAAGTCTTCACTGACTTCTTTGAGTGCATATGTGGACAGAATTCACTTAATGCAAACCAGGATGTTGTACCAGGTTTTTTTGTACACTCCTATATTTTATTTACAGTGTGCTCTACAACTTTTGCAATTGCTTCTTTTCAGAGACTTGGTAGGGCATTTTTGTCCACATTACCAGTGCTTCTCAAATAGCAGTGTATACTTTTTTTTATACTCTTCTTTACATTCGTCTCTCCAAAAGTAATAAAATGGCAATACTACACATGGGAAACGGGGGCACAAGAGATCAAAGTGGGGAAAAACCCCCACAAACAGAAAAACAGTAACTGAGAGTGGCCAGTTTAAAGTATTTGACTTCATTTCTCATACAACTTAGTGTTTCATAGTACTGTTATCTCTCGAATACTGCTACTATTGGGTTTGAATGCACATGATGTCTGTAGCCTTAAGCAAACTTGATCCTAATGTATTTTCTTTGGCACCTGGAAAATAATATTAGATCATCACTTGCTTATCTACTTTGCTGTTACATCCCTGAGCTAGAGAATAAGTTGTTCCATGATGTGGCCTGCTATCAATTCACAAGTTTAAGTCCCAGAATAACCTGTGCCCTAACTGCTAATTTGTTCTGAAAGCAACAATTAAACATATTATACAATTGGTATACCAAGTCATGTGATAGGTCTTTTCTGGCTACATGTAATTTAGTATGGTGCGCTGCATTGCTATGTGGTATCTGAGTCACCCAGCCTAACTGCTGCTCAAGTGCTGAACTGAAGACATTGTCTATACTATGTTATGGTACTGTGCTACTTGGGATGTGGATGTTGAATCAACATTCCTAGTTCACCTGGTACCACTTTCTGTTTGCAGTCCTGCTGCAAGGCAAAGTATGTGCAACAATATACAATTTAGTTCTAAACAAAATAATTGTTATATAACTATACAAAACAAGCAAGGGAATGGCACTTTGGTAGTGAGAATACTCACTGTACTCTGGGTAAATTTCTGGGTTTACTGTATATTTTAGAACTAGTGTCAAACTCTTCCATTGATTTCACTAAGCCCAAGAATTTATTCATAGCTGTAAAATTCCTACAATGTTAAATTCATTCCCTATTATAAGAACGTAGGAGGATAAAAATTTATATGTTCCAGAATGTGAATGACTAGCCATAAGCCATGTCTAACTCAGAGTCCTAAATTTTTGTGGTTTTCACCAAGAATTTTACTTGATGATGTTCTGAGATACATCACTTCCTGTTTTGGACACTCCCATTAAAGGATTTTGTTCTCCTTTAGTATGTTTTAAATGTGAATGTTAGAATTTGGCTCAGCAGCTCAATGTGATTTCACACCAGTTTTTGAGGAAGTATCAGTCGTTGAGTACACCATTTCTGCAGTAGTCCCTAAAGTAGATTAGTCTCACAAAACAGTCTGAGCAACTCTTAAAATAGATCAAGTGACGGAATAGCAACAACTTGTTGCTTATTCACCAGAAATACAGTGTGTTTTACCTGTAGCAAACTAGGATAAAACTAATTATTTTTGGTAAAATATATAAACCATTTGAAATTTTATTATTCTACAGAAGACAATGCAAAAGGGAGATTTCTTGTGTAGTTGGCTTGTGTTGAGTATCCCAGTGAGCTGTTAAAAGAGGCAGTCCCTGATGGCTATTTCCTTTCAGTTGCTGCCTCCACTGCTGCTAATCAGTTGCAGGAGTTTGCTTTTTCACTTGCATTGCTCCTTACAGCTTTGTTGCTGTTCAGACTTAATCATGGCATTGGTAAAATGCAGCTGCTGGAGGTGGAGAGGATAGGGGCTAAGGGCACTGCCTCTCAGATGATACCTGTAACCTCATCTGATTGCTTTTAACTGCACCACCTTCATAATGCTCTGTGTGCAAGGCCATGCTGGCAGTGTGCAAGCCAAGGTGGTGGTAACCAAAATACTGTTGTTGTGGAAATAGGTTGTTATGTGTTTTCCTATGTTAGGATTATGTGCTGTGTATTGGGTGTTTGTTAATAAGAGCAATGTACCACAGTTGGCACTGATTTTTATGTGTTTTTTTTTTCTTACTGTGTGTATTTTAGTGGAAATCTGAAACCTTTAACTTAATTGTGGAATTGTTCTGTGTGCTTTCCTTAGTAAAGATGCACACACACATTCCTGAAACTTACAGTTTTAAAAACTTGAGACTGCAACTGTGTAGAAAGTCAGGTGTGCCTAATATCTTTATTTAGTAACTCTAGTGATTGTTAGAAAAGCCTATGTAATTTTTCTTTTGGATCATTTTCTGTAATTTGTACAATTCTTTTCATATTTTTCTGAACTTGCTCAGTTTTTTCCAATATGGAAAGGAATTATGTAAGGAGGAATAGAGAGATTAGTTTTTGTGGTGCATATGTTCAAAGTATAGTAATTTTTTAATTATTATTATGAAAGAGGGATGTCTTAAATGTCAGAAACTAGGATCTTTCAGAGACCTGCAGAACATTCTTGAAATAGACACTCATTTGATGTTCACGTCTTTTATTTGGATGCTTTATGGGCATTATTGTTTAGCCTGGTTAGCCTTCTTTTTATGTAGAGCAAGTACAGAAAAACAGATCTTCCGTGTGTTTTCATTTATGAGACTTCTTAATTTATGCAGCTGAAGTCTGATGTATTTCCCTAAGTACTGGAGGCTTGGTACCCACCATGATTCACATGACTTGAAATCTTGATGTGATGAATATCAGATGAGTGATGAAACAGTGATGAATATCTAGAGGGACAGGAAAGTTCTGTACATATCAGGACATAGTATTTGTTTTGATATAGGCTGAACATAGTGATCATAACTAAGATAACTTGCTTCATTCTGTTTGTACCCTTAAATTAACAAGCTTGTCATGTTCTTAACAAATATGATCTTTGCCCTTCTTTTTTACCTCAGTTCAGAGTGAAAGCCTGTGGATAGATTTAGCATTAAAATCAGCATTCCAGCTTGTACTGGATGAAAATAATGTGGTTTAGATTGTGGATTAGTTTGCAAAGAGTGGATTGCTCTTCATATTCTTAAAGCTAATTTCCTTCCCATTGTATCTTTTGGAATGTATCCCAAAACAGTGTTTATACAAAACAGCATTCAGTTTCATTTCTTCTATGATTTGGAGACTTTGTGGAATCTTTTCTTAATCTCATAGTCTGCAAGGAATCCACATAAATATTTTCTTTTATAAAAGCAAAGATAGATGACTTGTGACTCAGCTGAAAACAAAATTCTTACTGATGCCTTCAGGGTTTGAGGGATAGGCTTTTTGGTTTTTTTCCTATCACATAGAGCTTTTTTTCTAGGTTAAGTGTGAAGGTGGTTGGGCAGTTATTTCCTTTTTTTGAAGGAACTGTTGAAAAATTTTTTGATTCACTGTGTTTTAATTGCCTACTATAATGTATGGTCTCTGTTTCTCAATGTGACTCTGCCAGCACCAGTCCTCTGCTTGTATTGTGTATCCCTTTCTTCTGAG